>NW_015173692.1:65168-93176 GCF_001447785.1 Gekko japonicus | reverse complement strand
AAACTGCAAGTACAATGCTCTATTGCGGGGTGTGTGTATCTTGTATCCTCCATTAATTTTATTAATCTTCTCTTGTTAATGTTTTTATACTATTGCTATGTTATTACTGTTTTAATCTTTCTTATATCAGAATTGTATTGTTTTACTGGCTCTTGCTGTAATAAATTAGATTGATCAATCATACACACCCACTTGTGTGTAGGCTTCCTCTTTCTCTCTGTAAAACACTGGTTGTTGCACTGTCACTGTGGACCTCACTCTCCAAGATCAGTAACTATCGCCTTCCCTGAATCACTTCCTCCCGCTCCTCCCTTTTTATCTTCCCCTTAGATAGCTTGTGTGTTCCCCTTCTGTTTTGTGTGTATGTTTTGCTCTTTTATTTCTTTTTCAATAAAACTCTTTCCAGTTGTACTTCGGACTGGTTTGTTTTGGAGAGTTCTGTAAGGGAATAATCCCAATAAACATTGGTGGAGATCCCAGTTACCTGCCTCTCATTCTATCTCCTTTAAAACTAATTCCCCCAATCAGTTAGGAGGCTGCCTCTTTGGGTAACATTATTAATGGACAACTGAATGACAATTAATACAAATGAATATTTATTTTGTACATGTGTCCTTTCCTTCACAGTGCAGCCTGACTTTGTTGTATTTCCATTCTGTATCAGTCTTTTATGTCTTCCTTTTCTGCTGCAGTTCCTTTCTTATCACACTGTGCTACAAACATCTATTTGTCCCACTCACTCACTTGTAGCCCAGCAAACAGATATAATTAAGATCTTCCATGTTTCAGAGAGTTATAGAAAACCACAAGGCTTCTAAAGTATAAATCATTCCCTGATTTATATTTTACAAACAAATACAAATGGTGTTTCTGTGTCTTTTGCATTTGGGTCAATTAGAACTCAAGAGACTAATGCCTTCCCCTATGTGACTTTCAGTGTAATCCTGAATACAGTTAAACTTTCTAAGACAGGGATTTTGAAGGGTATAACTCTGTTAAGGATTGCACTGCTTGTCACTTACAGACAATGATTTAGAAGGTTCCGAGCTACTAAGACTAGCTTTGAGTGTTTTGACAGTCTGGGAAACAGGAAGTGCAAGCCATGAGCATCATATTCTGTGTATTTTGTAGCAACTGAAATTGACATAAGACCAAAGGAATTGCTTTGCTTGGGTTACATTTGTTGTCTTTTGCTTTTTTAACATGTATGTTAGCATCAGCTTCTAGTAACTAAATAGTAGCTGCTGTGAGGTTCCATTCCCACTCCTTTTTTTCCTTATAGAGCTGTCACCCATATTTGCAAACAATGTAATGGGAGATCTGCATTCCTCCAAATCTTCTGGTATGAGGGATGTGTTATTTGCTCCATAGCCCTGAGCATCACTCCAACAGGAAACCGGTACAGGTAGTAAGGATGCTGTTGATAGTTGTCTACCACAGTCCTTTGCCTTCTGTCAGTTTTGGGAACCAACCAAGGTGCTAGGAGTCACTTGAATTAGTGAAGTGGTGCAGGAAAACTTCAAATACAAGCATTTCAACAGGACTGATTGACTGGGATGGAACAAGCTCCATCACCAACCACAGCTTCCTTGTCACTGATGATTTGTTGATGGGAGGAAGTAATGAGCTACTTGCCAGACACATTCATTTAGCAAATATCAACAGAACAGTTCCATTTGAAGCAGAGATCCAGTTTCCCCAGCTGCTGAAGAGACACTGGCTGGGATCCAAACAACTACTTTAGGGGAGGGGGGAAAGGCAGACCAAAGGCACCCAGCAGGATGTTTGTCTATTGTTCGTTGAATGAACAATGTCATATCACAAACTGCCTTGCAAACTCTCTATGTTATCAAACTACCTGTACCGGTTTCCTGTTGGAGTGATGGCTACTGTTCAAAAAAAGTCAAGGCTTCCTTAGATACATGGAACTAGTTGTTTAGTTCTTAGTTACTCTGTGCTTTATTGGCAGAAAAGATGTACAGTGATTTCAAAGTAAGTTTAATTTCTTGCGCAGCACCAGAGGAGAAATACTTCATCAATAGATGAATTAATCCCTATTGCCCCATATGCTCTCAAAGATAGCAAAATCCTTTGGGCTTGATTAATTGGTTATTGCATGAGAGGCTCTGTGTCTCCCTGAAGTTTTGAAGTTCAGTTCTGTCACCCTTGACACCACTAATCATGTAAGTAAAGGGGCAGGGATTCAGAATTCTACATTCAGGCCTCTAATCCTTCAAACAGGTGATCCTCAGTGATCATATGTTCAACACTACATCTGTGGTCTTAATAGAGAGCTATTCAAGTGGACCTGATGGCTGGATGTGTGGATCCAAAACAATATAACTGTGTGTTCTGTTTACTGATGAAGGGCACCTGGTATTTCTGGCCACTGTGTGACAGAGTGTTGGACTGGATGGGCCTTTGGCCTGATCCAACATTGGTGTCTCTTATGTTCTTATGGGACAAAGCAGGCAAAGGGTCAAGAATAATTAAGGGCCTGCCCTGACCTGGATAGCCCAGGCAAGCCTGATCTTGTCAGATCTCAAAAGCTAAGCAGGGCCAACTCTGGCAAGTGTTTGGATGGGAACACTTCAAAGAATACCAGGGCCGGGAGGCCAGAGGCAGGCTGTCAAGCCACTTCTCTGAATGCCCTCCATGCCCCAGTAGGAGTCCTCAGAGGTTGCCATGACTTCCAGGCATGTGCACACACTAGGGTTGCCAGGTCTTACCTGGATGCCAGCAGGGGGCTCCAGCCGGGGTTCCTGGAGCCCAGTTTCCTCTCTGCACTGGGCACGTTGTGCAGGGAACACTCTAGCACAGGGGTGTCAAACATGCAGCCCAGGGGCCGGATCAGGCCCGCAGAGGGCTTCCATCAGGCCCGCAGTGGAACTGGCCATCTCCTTCTTCCAGTTCTGCTGCTGCTGCTGCTGCATCATAGCTTGCTTCGCCAGATTCAGCCATTTCATGTTTTAACCTGGGTCCTAGAGTCAGAACTCTGAGCATGAGATTTCTGTGGTGAATGTCAATAAATCAAAAGTAGGTTTGCAGCTTACAGAGCTAATGTTTTAAGCATGTTTTTATTTTAAGTAAAAAAATATATATTTGTGTTTGTGTCCATTATAAAGTTTATATCTCCGCTACCTGGCATTACATTTTATGACACATATGGCCCGGCCCAACAAGGTCTCATTTATGTCAGATCCGGCCCTCATAATAAATGAGTTTGATACCCTTGCTCTAGCATTTGGTGACCATAGAATTTTTAGCCAAATGCTAGAGTGTCCCTGGCATGATGACATCACGTCCAAGTGACGTCATCATGCCAGGCACATTCGGCATGATGGGGCTCTTTGGGGGCAGGACTCCCCTCATTGACCAGCTGGCCGGTGGTGGATTGGGTGCCCCAAAAGCAGGGGAACCCCACCGCCATTGGGGGGATGGCAACCCTAGCACATGCACAAATGCAAAAATGACCCCTTGAAAATAATAATTAAGGGTTTTACATGAATGACACATTTGCTCTTCACCCACATCAGTCAGATTTCAAACCTAGATAAGGAATTAGAAAAACTCAAGTCACTCTAATGAAATTCTTAGTTTACAGATGGATAATGGATAATCCCTGTTGATTTGTATAGTTCATTCCGCTAAGGTGATCATGATATTTCTACCAGGCATTTAGAAATAATAGCAGAGGGATGTCTCTGTGGCAATTTTCTTCTTCTCCTCCTTTTGTCTGATCGTTTGTTGAATAAGATCATCCATAGTTTTGGATTAGTTGCCTGTGGCATTTGAATGATACCCAGTTTTACATTTTTCTAACCTTTAGAAGCTGGTGTGGTCAAGTGGCTGTACAGGAGCAAGATGAAATTGAATCTAGACAAGACAGAGATGAATTTGGTTGGGATTAGGAAGGCTAATGCCATGGATTGATTGACCTGCTAACCTCAGACTGGCTGAGGAGGTCTTTGACAGATCACAAAGAAAGTTTGGAGGTACTGTTCAGTCTAGCCTTGCTAACTGAAAAACAGTTTGGTGCTAGGGTTGCCAGTCTCCAGGTGAGGGTTGAAGATCTCCTGCTATTACAACTGATCTCCAGGTGACAGAGACCACTTCACCTGGAGAAAATGGTCACTTTGGAAGTTGGACTCTATGGCATTATACCCCATTGAAGTCCCTCCCCTCTGCAAACCCCACCCTTCTCAGGCCCCACCCCCAAAATCTCCAGGTATTTTCCAATCCGGAGCTGGCAACCCTAGTTGGTGATGTTGCTAAAAACATCTTGTTTCAATTACATCTTGCTCATAAGTTGTCTCCCTGAACCCTTCTGACCTAGTGACACTGTTCCATGTGGCTGTAAACTCTAGTCTGTTGTGATAGCCTGTGTGTTGGGCTGATTGTGTTTACCACAAATAAAAATACAATCAGACACAACAAAGAAATTGAGTTAAAATATACCAAAAGAGACAAGAATAAACTGTATCTGTGGACTGGTCCAGAACCCAATGAGCTACATGGCCAAAATCATAAGCCACTAGCCAAAAGCCAAGAGCCCTTTGGTGCTTGTCATTAGCTAGCATCTCCTGGCTATGCCCATGATATATACCTGAGATAGGAAAAGCAAACAGAGCACATCTAAGAGGTAGCAGTGTACCTCCTAATTTATCCTCCCTGGTCACACCATGCCACCTACAGTGCATTAGCACAGATCTTTGTATCTTCCCTTTGTTCAGTACACAGCCATTTGGCCTGTTGGACCACCTGTGAGGAAGTTTAGAGGGTATCCTTATTTATTTTTAGGAAGTTATTCAGTGCCTTTTTATTTAAGACTGTCTTTAGTCAAGGTGGATCAGTGAAGTCACCATGGACATCACACTGCTGAAAACATTTGTATAGATAGACCAATTTGATTCTGTAGCCCTTTGATAGCTGGACATTTTTATTCTTTAATTTTATTGCATTGTAGTTGCTATTTGAGATTGTGTTAGCTGCTTTGAATCCTTCGAGAGAGGCAGGATATAAATATTTTAATTAATTAAACAGAAATGAACAGCAGCTATCTCCAGCAGCCCCCTTTTATGAGGTTTACATCCATATTCCCATTATTCAGTGGCCAATTTGCAAGTTTGCAAACTGGCAGTACATCTTGGCTTTCTATAGTGACTTTGTATTTACACAAATTAAAATGAGACATAGTTCAAACTGTACATGCAAAAAGATAAAAGGAATGCAAGGAAGATATGATTAAGGGTAGTGGAGGAAGAATCAAGATGAAAAGATGTACAGAATCAAGACGAGGCTATTTTGTGGGAGTGAGGCTGGTCTGATAAAGAACGACACAAAGACTAGGAATATAATAACTTCTTATACCCATTGAAAAGCTTTCTACAGCCATCATATGGCAAGGATGTGTGCTTGCTGAGTGGGTGGTAGATTCTTGAGCATCTCTAGTTGTCTGATTTCTTATGGGGACTGTTTATACTTTCCAATTCCTCCTTGAAAAGCAGCTGTCTTTGTTGAAATGTCTATTATGTTCCAGACTCTGCAGGCAAGTTGCATCAAAGGTGGAAATAAAACAGATTCTACTAAAAAGTATGTTTGGATATGAAATACTAATCACATCAATTGTACAATTCCACTTTATATGTACATTATGCTGTTCATCATCCAACAACTCTTTTATAATATAGTCCTGGACTTGTTTACTGGATGGGGGAGGCTGCTCAGAACTATACCAGGTCACATTTTAAGCATTCACAACCAATGAACAATTGTTATTTGCTGAATTCTCCACAGCTTTGAAAAGCAAATAGACTGAGATACTACTCAGAAATATGTCCACATGAGAACTGATGGCCAGCAGGGAAGGAATAGTTTTCTTTCATGGTCATAGAACACACGAATACACAAAGCTGCTTTCTATTGAGTCAGATAATTGATCTACCAAAATCAATATTGTCTACTCTGACTGGTAGCTGTTCTCCAGGTTCTTAGGTAGAGGACTTTGGCACCATCCACTACCTGATCCTTTTGATCTGGAAATGCTGGGGTTGAATCTGGGACCTTCTGCATGCATAGTAGATGTTCTAACACTAAGCCACAGACTCTTGCACAGCCCCTCAGGTCTCTGAGCATGAGATACATACGTTTTTATTAAATATTGCCAGAGGTTACAGCTAGCATAATGTTCCCCAAGATTAAAACTAAGGTGGTATTTATGTCATAAAACATAGATTCCGATGGGTAGCCATGTTGGTCTGAAGCAGCAGAGGTTTGATTCCAGTGGCAGCTTTAATACCAACGAAGTTTTATTCAAGGTATAAGCTTTTGTGTGCATGTATACTTCTTCAGATACACAGTGAATCAAAACTTCTTCAACCATTACTTATAGGTAGAGGAGGGGGGGTTAGTTGCCAGGAAGGAATAATTAGAGTCAAAATTCATAAGTAACTGAGCAATAAATACAGCCAAGATTGGAATAACACATTTGGTAAGATCTGTGGACAGCAGCCAATTGACATAGAGATAATAAAAGAGTTAACAACAGATGTGAGAACTAAGTTTGAGTCCAGTGGCACCTTTAAGACCAACAAAGTTTAATTCTGTGTACAAGTGAGAACTGAGTGACTTAGCATGTGTAGTGAGATAAGAATTTGATATCTTTGTTAAGCCCTGGGGGTTCCATTGTCCTGAGTGTTGTAATAACTTGTAATTCAGCAGTCTCCTTTTCCAGTCTGTTTCTGAAATTCCTTTGCAATAAAACAGCTACTTTGAGGTCCTCCATTGAGTGCCCTGGGAGGTTGAAATGTTCTCCTACAGGTTTCTCAGGTTTTTGATTCTTGATGTCAGTTTTGTGTTCATCTATCCTTTGGCAACATCTGACTTGTACATGGACACTGGTACCAGAGCTTGCAATAAACCCGTATGCCAACTTTGCTGCCACATACAACCAGACAATGTGATCACTGGACCTAAGAACATCAAGTATTTCATCTCAGGCTTATTCACTTGCTCATCTTCTAACACATTAATGGCTTTCAGTTCTCTACATAGGGCAAACAGGTCAAACCCAGCCCTCTCATCTCTTGGTTTTCTTCCTCCCTACTTTTCCATACTTTTAAGTTTACCAACTTGGGAGGGGGAGGAGGAAAGAGAGAGCGAGAAAGCTGCTCAATAAAACCATTTTCTGTTCCCAAAGTGTTCTTGCATTCTAACCTGCTCCTACTACTGTGAACTCTGTGTATGTGTGAACTCTGAGTGTGTGTGACTCAATTAACAAGTGCAATTAAAACTACCATACTGGAGAATTCCTGTCAACAACAGAAAGGTTAAAGATATTTAGAGAAGTGACATCTTAGGGGGAGCCCTCAGTTTTTGCAAGGCCTCTTGGCTGCTATTTCCTACTCCCTCCACAATTTGTAATTTAGAAAAAAAAGTGTAGAGGGGGAACTGGTAGGTCAGTATATAGCCATCACTCTCCCAAGCTAAGTCTTTCCAAATTCTTCCAGCATTTGAAAAATTATCAGAAAAAGGCTGAGTTTATCAAAACAGAAAGATGCAGCCCTTTGTAAATTAAGCTAGATGGGGTCACCCATCACTAGTTGGAGAAGCTGTGAAGCAGTTGGTTTGCATGCAGAAGGTCCCAGGGTCAATCCATTGCATCTCCAGTTTAAATATCAGGTAGTAGAGGATGTGAAAGAGAACCTGAAGAGCCAGTACCAGTCACTACTGACCTTGGTAGACCAATATTCCAGGAGCATAGATATCTCAATTTCTGGGGTGGGTTGGGAACAGGGTTTAGTAATCTATATTAAATTAATTAGATATTAAATTATTTATATTTTCAAAAACATATGCCATCAACAATTAATCGTGGTTTTAAAAACGTGTTTTCTTCACTCATAGTAGTCTGCATCAGTCAAAGAAAGAGGACTCTGTGAGAGGAAAGATATCATAAACTCTTTTGCTGAGACAATTTGAGTAAATATGTCATTGTGTATGAAAGAAAATGCTTCCTCCTCTCTTTTTTCCTTAAAACCACCCAATGAAGCAGGTTAAGCTGACAGTCTGTGACTGGCCTAAGGTCACATAGTGGCTAAGTGGGAATTTGAACTCTGGTATTCCCAGGGCTCTTTTTGTAGAAAAAGCCCAGCAGGAACTCATTAGCATAACAGGCCACACCCAACAGCAGAAACACATTAGCATATTAGGACACACCCCTGACAGAACTGCTCATTAGTATATTATTTCACACCCCCATGTTACCAGAAGTGTGGTCATCCAGCCACACCCACCCTTTGCTTCTTATTCTGTTTACCTCGTTTGTCTCAGCCACAGGCTCTCCAGGCGAGCGGCCTTCCTTGCAGAGCTGTTGTGAGGCTTACTGTTGCTGTGGATGTCAAGCTCTTTGAACACGGAAAAGGACCCAGAAGTGCAAAGTCCTCCTGTTTGACTCTGGTTGCGAGGTAAAGGCAAAATCCCTCTCCTATGAGAGGAAGGAGGAGAGGGGCTTCTTCTGTCTGTAGTTGCTCTGAAGGCTACAAGAGAGATCCCTCCTTGGCTTCAGCCAGTCGCTCCTCCCTGCCTTTGCAAACTCAGGAGAGGCATGCCCCTCCCTTGCCAGATCTCCTGTGACCTTTGTTGTATTTCTTTGGTCATGTCCTGCCTTTCTCCCTAATGGGAATCCAAAGCCACTTACACTGTTCTCCCCTCCAGAGCCAGCTGTGGTGCAGTGGTTAACTGTGGTGTAGCGTGGACTCTGATCTGGAGAACCAGGTTTGACTCCTCCTCTACATAAAAACCAGCTGGGTGACCTTGGGCCAGTTACGGTTCTCTCAGATCTCCCTCAGCCCCGCCTACCTCACAAGTCATCTGTTGTGGAGGGAGGAAGGGAAGGTGATTGTAAGCTGCTCTGAGACTCCTTTGAGTAAGAGTGTGGTATAAACCAACTCTTCTTCTCCTCCATTGTATCCTTACAACAACCCTGTGAGGTAGGTCACGCTGGGAGTGTGTGAGTGGTCTGAGGTCACCCACCAAACTTCCGTGGCAGAGCAGAGATCTGAACCGGGGTCTCTCAGATGCTACTGGTGTGACCACCAAGACCCAAGGAATTCCATAATGCGGTCCGCTCAGAACCCAGAACCATGGTGAGGCTAGGACAGCCCGGCTAGCCGTCGAACAGAAGGCCCTTGCCTGGGAACAGCAAGAGCAGCAGGAAGGAAGGATTCTGCAGCTGAAGCTTCCTGTCAGCAGCGCTGCAGACCAGCCAATGTCTGCCTGTGGTCTCTGTTCCTGTTGGAGTGAGAAGCTCCTTGGGTGGGTGTTTGCAGGCTGGGGATGGCATGCAGGCAGGACCGGTGCAAGGTTTTTTTGGACACTAGGCAAGGCTACCTTCTGGCGACCCACCCCATGTGCGCCCACCATAAATGCATTTTAGGAAGAATGAAAAACATAAAATTTGAAATTGCTATTTTTTTAAAAAAAAATTGTGAGAACAAGTAATTCAATCTCTGATTTTCTCTCTCAAACAGAAAAACACAAATCACAAAGCATTTTGAAAAATCCTGTTAATTGTGATGCTGAAATTTAAGTCTCTTTAATGTTTCCATTTCAGGCACATCAGAATCTCATTTTGCGTGCCTTTTCTTTAGCAAATACAGTATGGTTAGAGTACACTGGGAGTCAGAAGAGTAGCTTCCTGATCATTTAGTCCTAAACTTCAGCGGTCTAGCATTTTAGTGTAATTGTCCTGTGTTATTAAAAGTTACCTGCCCATGAGATAAACAAACAGGAAAGTAATCATGTAGCCCCAAACAAGAATTGTACAATACAAAAAAAGAAAAGAAACATCCCCTCTCTGTGCTGAATTGGGATGGACGGGATAAACTAGGTTTGGGGGATGCATTCCTCACAGTATACATCCCCCAGACCTAATTTCACCCCATTCTTGGATACTATGAATGATTGGGGGATCTGCCTCTTTTGCAGATTATTAATTAGGATTGGAAGAAGGGGCAAAACTGTAACTCAGCAGTAGAACATCTGCTTTGCATACTGAAGGGCCCAGGGTCTGTCTCTGGCATCTCCAGTTACAACAACCACTACCCCAGATAGCTGCTACCAAAGAAGAGAGTCCTGACCTCAACAGACCAAAAGGTCTGATAGTATAAGACCTCCTATGTTCCTATGGAACAGTATGATTTCTGCATGCTCAGCAAAATCTACTCTCTGCATGCTGACAGCTATTACCTACATTATTACATGTTCTGTACAGCCACCCCACAGGGTAGGGTACTATTATTCCATGTTGCAAATTATGGGGAGGACCCTGAAGAACTATTATTTTATTTAGTGTGTGTTCATCTCACCCTTCCTCCAAGGAACTCAGGGCAGCACACAAGGTTCTCTCTTCCTCCATTTCATCCCCCCTACAATGCGGTGAGGGTGTTTAGGCTGCAGAAAGTAACTGGCCCAAGATCACCCAGTCAGTTTCACAACAAGAGGGGGATTTGAACCCAAGACTTCCCAGTGTTTGTGCACTGTTCTAACCACTCTGGCTTCCTAGAAAATAAAGTACAGTATATTCAAGGCAGGCTGGTGATTTCAAGGCTGAGGTGAGTTTTGAATTGAGCTCATGATCTGGGCAGGCCACAACTACACTGTTTGCAAGTGCTCTCCTGCTAGTATAATTTCATATTCAACTCTCCTTCCAAGGACTTCAGGGCAGCCTGTTGTGGCATTCCCCCTCCCCTGTCCTGGCTCTGGAGCAGAGCTGTAATTCCTGGAGGAAGCATCCCCAAGACTCAAAGAGAATGGCTGAGCGTGGGTGTGTCTTCAATCGGGGCTTTGTGCTTTGAAATACTGTGGAAGTGAAAGGAAAAAAAATGTTGGAAGGCAGCGTTGGTGTGTGTAGGGCATGCTTTGAAACCAGGGAGGGGAGACAATAAAGTGGAGAGAATTGCGGAAGAAAGCCAGGGTGCCATTTGTTTTATTTTGACAGTGAAGTGTAGTGGGTTAGACGCATGTAGAAACCACTGAGATGGATGCAGTGATCAGCATGGTTTACTGGAACACAACAAAGACAACAACTACTGGCTGGCTGGCCAACTATATACACACCTAGGGACACACCCCTAGGTCCCGTTGGTGGGTTTAAATCTCCCGCCATGGTCCTCTTGGTTCCCAAGTGGAGATCCTAGGAACCTAGTCCCCATTGATCCTACAGAGTCAAGCTTGGGGGTATTCGCTGGCCCCTGGTGGCGGTCAGCGGACAAAACAGACAGTCTGGTGGGAAGTGTGCTTGAGACAACTTCAAGCCAGGAGTGAGTGTTCCTAAAAACCGTGTGCCCTGCCTGCTCTCTGCTCCTGCAAGGCCAAAGAAGGGGGAAGATTGCTGAAGGGGAAAGATTGCGGAAAGACCCTGCTCATTCTCAGATGCTACAAATCTGCCTAAGAAGGCCAAATGGCTGCTTCCACCCCCGCATGTCTGAGCATGTAAAGAGAGAGAGAGAGATGGAAGCCTTTTCCCAGACTCTACCCCCCCTTATTTGGATGGAAAAGAAAGCAAAATAATTGCTTCTCCCTCTTCCTTTAGAGGAAGGGAGGGAGGGAGAGAGAGAATAAATAAAGCAAATAGCCCTCCGAGAACAGATTTCAAGCAACTTACCGGCCAGAGTTTCACCCCAGAATCACCAGCAGCGACGGCGGGGAAAAGGGCAGCCCATGAGGTTGCAGCCTGAGCCCAGGGGTGGGGGAGGGGTGGAGGGGGAGTGCAGTCCCAGTGGAAGAGAGTTCCTCGCCCCCTTAATTCTTGCTCTGTGGGTCCTCTTGGTGGCCGGGCTTCAGATAGGGGAGACTTGCTGCTGCCCTCGTTGTTCCCCTGGGGAAGGGGTGCGGAAGGTGGCCTGGGAAGAGCAGCCAGGAGCGCTTCTCCTGGAGCCAGCACGGAGGCATCGGGCTGCCTGTCTTAACAACAACCCTGAGAGCAGAGAGCAGAGCAGGGAGAGTGGAGAAGGAGGCACAGCGAAACCCGATGGGGCCGCGGCAAGCCGGCTGGAGAGAGCTGCAACAGCCAGGAATGGAGGCCCCGACCTGGGCAGGCAGGGCGGAGCCTCCTGACAGCATTTGGGCGGTGGCTGGGGATGCACCCGAGCCAGACCGCAGCTGGAGCCGAAGGCAGGCGCAAGAGGTGGGGAGGCAGGGCCGGAGGGCAAGCAGTCAGGAAGGACACTGGCAAGCATGGGAGTCATTCCTGAGGCAAGGCGAGAGGCCTCACTGGGAGGGTGGGCAGAAGCCAGGGAGGAACAATTCCACTGGGGCCTGTTCTGCACCAAGGTGATGCGGGGTTTCCAGATGGGAGAGCCCCTTTGCTGCCCTGCAAGCTTAGCCCTGCCAAAGTGCCCCCGCCCCTGCCAAGCAACTGGAGCTGGAGCACTTTGGAATGGGGGGCGCGCCCTTTTGACCTTAGCAACATGTGACAGGGTTCCATGGGGCCCGGAAAAGCAGAGGCAAGTGGTCAAACTGAGAGGAATTTTTAGAAACAGTTCTCTGAGTCAGTAGAGGAAAGGGAATGAAACGACTTTTACAACTTTGAAGAGGGTTTTTTAAAAGCCTCTGAAAGATTGTTAAAATGCCTGAATTCTTACTTTTAATATGTATACAGAAGGGGGGGGGGCAGCGAAGAGGAAAGAACATATTCCCTGGGCCATCAGCATCTTCTTCACCCAGGCATTTCATCATTTCCCAGTTTCTCCAATAAAAGGCTTATTGTAGTTTGTCTGACATAACAGACTCCTGGGTACACCTGCTCCATTACCTCCTGGAGGTCCACCTACCCCTTAATGCCTCCATCTGTCTCCATCAAGGCTCTAGTCCTGCTTCCAAGATAGAGATGTGAAGGCCCGGAAAAAACCCGGAAAAATTCGGAAAAAACCCGGTTTTTTCCCGTTTTTTCCCTTGAAGTTTTTTTGTTTTTTTCCGAAAAATTGGAAAAATTGAACAAAGAAAAGAAAAGAAAAAATGATTATGGAACGTTTTATTTTAACATGATGAATAAAATATTTTAAGACAAGGTGTTCAAATATTTTCCAAATCATTTCTAAAATATATATATATGGTATCAGATTGATCTAATTTCTGTGCACTGAGGACAAGCCAGTCCTAGGTTACAAACTGAACTCTCCAGTGCAAGAACAAGATGCATTTCTTCCTTTAGGAGGTGCTATTGTCAGAAGAAAATAAAAAGGTTTCAGTTTTGTTTTTGCATGTGGGTGGGTATTCTGTTTGTAATAATTGTTTGGATACACTATATTTTTAATATGCTAGTTGTGATAATTTCATGCCAAATAAAAATGTCCATAGTCATATTTTATGTTCCTAAAGTAACAGAATGACTTTCAATCTAGAAAAGACAAAAGAAATGCTAATGTAGCATTTTTTTCAATTTTTCCGAAAATTTCCATTTTTTTCCGGAAAAAAACCGGAAAAAAACCAGGTTTTTTTCCAAGCTTCAAAATTTCCGGAAATTTTACATCTCTATTCCAAGATTGCATCTAGCTGTTGCACCCTAACTACCAGTTAGGCATTGATGTAAAAGGCTGTCAGAAATCTGAAAAGGCTGTCAGAAATCTGGAGGAGGGGAAAACAAGTTTGTAAGCACCTTTGGGGTCCAATTGGGGAGAAAAGCAGGGTATAAATATCTAAACAAATAATACATTTGCTCAGTATTTCCAGATAGAGCTTCATTTCTTGTTCGTATTGTCATCCCAGTGAGAGCCAGAAGTGAGATTCCATAAGATTCCTGTTCAGTTCCATAGGCAGTGTGATGGTCTTTTCGTTTGCTTTTGAAAAATATTAGACACATACAGAAAGGATACCTCTGTTTATGTTTAAACATAAAGCACAGTGAAATTTATCTTCCAAGTCATCATATATCATAGCTTTGCCCAGAGGGATCATACAAGAGGGCCATTAAGGTGGTAGTAATTGCCACTCTGCAAGATTGTTGTTAAAAATGAGCAGATGAAAGTATGAGCATGAAATCCTGTAAGACACCACAATGAAAGTTCTGGTATGATTACAAGCGATTATACTGTTCATCCTCCCAGCCAAGAATGAGTGGAAATAATCAAGTGACATTCTACAAACACCTATAAAACTCCAGAGATAAATCACCGTCAAGAGCCATGGAATGCCCTAGTAGTTTAAGTGAGGTAAAGTTTCCCCTGCAGTGTTTCTCCATTGACCAGAGTGGCATGATAGGGCTGAATGACATGCAAATATACATCATTCAGTGTTATTGCTGCAGAATGTGTGTGCTTCCACTTGAAATACAATTTTTTTAATGAAGAGCTCCCTCTGTGCTGTTTAGGGTTGCCAGCTCCCGGTTGGTAAATACCTGAAGATTTTGTGGGTGGAAACTGAGGGTTTGGTGACGAGTGGGGCTTCAGTGGGGTATAATGGCATAGAATCCACCTTCCAAAGTGGCCATTATGTCCAGGTGAACTGATCTCTGTAATCTGGAGATCACGTTTTATAGTGGGAGATCTCCAGCCACCACCTGGGGGTTGGCAACCCTAGTGGTGTTGGGTCTGTGCTAGTTGTTTCACATATGCAAGGAATCCAATGAGGTTCACTCACTCATCAGGATTTGTCACTCCTTCCCTCTTATCTACTCAGTCCTTTCTATGTACAGCATGAGGGGTAGAAACCATACTGTGAACCACTCTGTACACAGAGACAGCTCACAGCCACTTTCGTGATCATGACACAAAAAAGGTGCCAGCATGATCACACAGAGCGATCGGGACTGTCTCTGTATATCCTGGTCCATGCTGAAGTTTGTCACTGCGATCCAATATGTATAGAGGACTACATGTGGAGAAAAAAAAGACTGCATGTATGAACAGGCCTTAATGTCATAGCCAGCTTTAATGCACCCAGCATATCACGCGTAGCCGCCATGAGCCTTCAGGGAGGGCGGGATATAAATCCAAAAATAAATAAATAAATAAAATAAATGCCTTCACAATACGGAAATCAAGTGTGCAGAAATCCAGAAAGTGACAAGATCCTCCTGTTCTTTTGGAACTGTTGCTTTGGCATGTCTAATCCTTGTCCTCTGCACGTTTCTGAGCTTCTTCTCAAGTGATTGTTCCACTGCAGCCTCCCTCACAAAAAAAGCAGCAGAGCTCTTCTAGGATGACCCCATTAACCCTACTAGGAGCTGCGCTCATGAGCAGAATTTGATAAAACACACACATCTTGTATGCATAGCAAACTAAATATTTAGCTCATGAGGTAAATCTGGATACCAGCATACAAAGGTGTGCAAGGGGATGTAGTTTAGCTTCAGGAACGACGATCATCTTACAAAGTCGATGAAGCTTTCCTGTGTAGAGAAGGTGTTTTTCCCCTTTGCCCCAAGCTGATTTTGTGAAATGACATAAGAATAGGGCACAGAAAATATTACTTATATCCCCATGGTTTGCTCTCCCCCTCCCCCCCAATTTCTTATATAGGAGGCTATAACATCAGTATTAGTATGTCAACATCTGCCATTGTGCCTTTGGAATTCAGATTCTTGTTCAGCAGATCTCTCTGTGTTTGCATTTGCATCTACAGAAATAGCCTTAAAAAAAAAAGAATCATCTTTATTCTGCAGACTGGTCTCCTAGGGCACATTTCTACTACACTGGGGTTATGTACACAGTGTAATATGACAAGGACTCCAGTGTAAAGAATGAGGGGGTGGGAGAGAGACTTAGAAGGGCTGGCACTCCTAAGAGGCAGCACTCTGCCAAGTCCATTTGCAGCCTGTCACTGCTTGCTGGCAAGCAGAGATAGCTGTATGCCACTGAAGCCTTTGAAATGTCGATTTTTGACCGATCACTCAGTGTTGTTGCTACCTTTGTAACTACCTAGCTCATTTTGCAGATAGTTTTTCAAATGCATGTCTTTTCTATTACTGCAGAGAATCAAGCAAATTAACCTCCTGGGGACTGTGAACAAGGCAAACCAGATGTTATTTCTCCTAACAAGATTATGTATTTAATTCACACTAGAGTTTGTTTTTATCATGTCAACGCTGGAGCAGCCGCAGAAGCAAGGACAGGAGCTAGAGGAAGTCCTCTTCTTTCCCCACCGTTCTTGGTGTGTTTTACTTGTTCTTTATGTTCAGTAAAGCCCTTGCTGTTGGGTGAGAATGTTGTCTAATACAGCTGAGTCTTGCTTGTAAAGGTAAAGTAAAGGTAAAGGTTCCCTTGCTCGAAAGCCAGTCAAATCCGACTCTAGGGTTGCGGTGCTCATCTCCGTTTCAAAGCCGAAGAGCCAGCGCTGTCCGAAGACGTTTCCGTGGTCATGTGGCCAGCATGACTAAACACCAAGGCGCACGGAACGCTATTACCTTCCCCCCGAAGTGGTACCTATTTATCTACTTGCAATTTCTTGCTTTCGAACTGCTAGGTTGGCAGGAGCTGGAACTAGAGACAGGAGCTCACCCTGTCTTGCGGCACCCGGGTCTTGAACCGCTGAACTACTGACCGTCCACAGCCTGCAGTTCAGCGTCTTAACCACTTGAGCCACCGCAGCTCCTTGAGTCTTGCTTGAGCCCCCAGTAAAGAGCATTATGCATTCCTTGCAGATTTTCTTTTCGACTATTGAATAACAACTAGCAGGGAAGTGAGAATTACAATTGTCAGGCACCTGTGGGCATTCATTCTGAGAGCTTTAACCCTGTTTCCCACCTTTCCTTCTTCAGCAGCACAATGTCACTTTAAAGGAGAGCAGTGGGGGAAGTGATGTGAGAGCGGGAGGGTTGTCTTCTGCCTACTTCTCTGACCATGAAAGCTGGAAGAAGTGGGGACAACATTTCCATAGCTTTCCAAATCAGTTACAAGCATGTGTAGAGACTTTTCACAGTTGCTAGGGAAAAAAGCTCATGCATTACGAAGAATTTTACCTGATGTCTTCAATATTTGATTTTGATACCTTGCATTTTGAGAATCATGGGTTTATATCTCTAAAAGCGGCTAAGGCCTTCTCATAAGGCACCTGGAGAGATAATACAGGAAATGAAGGGCTCTGATAGAAGGGATAATGACAATAGGCTTCTGCTGAAGAGAGCAGGAAGCTTTCTGATTAGGATCAGCTGGTATCACACTGATGTGTTGTACTTTAAAACCAACTGAAGGAATGGGAATGAGTCACTGATTAGGTGAGATTTTGATTGGGAAGACGGCACATGAAATCATTTGGAAGCAACGTGAAGGAAAGATGAAGAAAAGCATGGAGGAAAGGGAAATTGGGGCAGAAAGTCATTCCCTCCCTTTCCAAGCCTCTAAAATGAATTTTGATTTATGATTTCCAATTGCAGCATAGCTTTGTCTTGCGGCATAGCAATTGTCTTGCTTATTGTTGTTGTTGTTCAGTTGCACAGTCGAGTCTGACTCTTCACAACCCCATGGACCACATCACGCCAGGTCCTCCTGTCTTCCGTTTGCTCCGGAGTTTGCTTAATTTCATGTTCGTTGCATCGATAACACTGTCTAACCATCTCATCCTTTGCTGTCCACTTCTTCTTTGAAGAAGCTAGGAAAGCTTAAATGTCCATCTAGCTCAAATAGGATTTATTGGCTTCTAGCAAGAAGGGCAATGCCAAGGAATGTTCAAACTATCGCACAATTGCACTCATATCACACGCTAGCAAGGTCATGCTCAAGATCCTACAAGCTAGGCTTCAACAGTACATGGATAGAGAACTGCCAGAAGTACAAGCTGGGTTTCGAAGAGGTGGAGGAACTAGAGATCAAATTGCCAACATTCGCTAAATTATGGAGAAAGCAAGAGAGTACCAGAAAAACATCTACTTCTGCTTCATTGACTATGCTAAAGCTTTTGACTGTGTGGATCACAACAAACTATGGCAGGTCCTTAAAGAGATGGGAGTACCAGACCACCTCACATGTCTCTTGAGAAACCTGTATAAGGGCCAAGAAGCAACAGTTAGAACCGTATATGGAACAACTGATTGGTTTAGCATAGGAAAAGGAGTACAACAAGGATGTATATTGTCACCTTGCTTATTTAATATATATGCAGAGTACATCATGCGAAATGCTGGCCTGGATGAATCACAAGCGGGAATTAAGATTGCTGGGGAAAAGATCAACAACCTCAGATATGCAGACGATACCACTCTAATGGCAGAAAGTGAAGAGGACCTAAAGAGCCTCCTGCTCAGAGTAAAAGAGGAGAGCGCAAAACTGGGCTTGAAGCTCAACATCAAAAAAACTAAGATCATGGCATCCGGCCCCATCACTCCTTGGCAAATAGAAGGGGAAGTCGTGGAAGTGGTGACAGACTTCACGTTCCTGGGATCCCAGATCACCGCAGACTGTGACAGCAGCCATGAAATTAAAAGATGCCTGCTCCTTGGGAGGAGAGCGATGGCGAACCTAAACAGCATGATAAAAAGTAGAGACATCTCCCTGCCAACAAAAGTCCGCATGGTCAAAGCAATGGTATTCCCAGTAGTCATGTATGGCTGCGAGAGTTGGACTATAAGGAAGGCCGAGCGCCGAAGAATAGATTCTTTTGAACTATGGTGCTGGAGAAGACTCTTGAGAGTCCCTTGGACTGCAAGAAGATCAAATCAGTCAATCCTAAAAGAAATCAACCCTGACTGTTCCCTAGAAGGCCAGATAATGAAACTGAAGCTCAAATACTTTCGCCACCAAATGAGAAGGGAGCACTCACTGGAGAAGACCCTGATGCTGGGAAAGATTGAAGGTCAAAGAAGATGGGGACGGTAAAGGATGAGATGGTTGGACAGTGTCATCGACGCAACGAACATGAAATTGAGCCAACTTCAGAGGACAGCGGAAGACAGGAGGGCCTGGCGGGAGCTGGTCCATGGGGTCGCGAAGAGTTGGACTGTGCGACTGAACAACAACAACAAAGCAATCAGAAGGTACACTGTTTCTGAGCACAGTAACACTTCATACAGTATACAGCCTTAGGATGTGCACCATTGTGCATTATGTGTATGCCTTGCAACTTGCATATCTCATTTCTTGATCATATAGACCTCATGAATCCATGCTGCAGGGAGCCATGGTTACCCCCAGCTCCTTCCAGAGTTGACATGTTTTTTAAAAAGGGTATCAGGCATATTGTGGGGAGATATGGTGTAGGTTCCTGCTCAGAAACTCTCCCATCAGATTGGATTCTGAACCTGAACACTGATGCTGGCAAATGATGCTATTACTTAGTGTGGGTGCTGCATGCTCCACTCTTCTAATCCTCCCACTAAGCCTGCATTGGGGCTTCAGTGTCAATGAAGACTGATAGTGTCCAGCAAAAGCTGGCCTTCTTGTAACATTTTTTCTGTTTGCCCTGAGTGCCATCTTCAGAGGCATATTTCCTCACAGCCTCCACTTTGAACATGTTGGATTCTAAGGCTTGTCTTTCCAACCTCCATTTTGTGCATGCAAGCTGAGCAAATGTGGTGTAAGGATTCTCTGGCCAGCAGACAAAATCCAGGTATGCTATCTAGAGAGCCCAGGGAGCATTGCCTCACAGAGAAACTGGCATTCAACAGTGATCAGACATTTAATCATTGACCCCCAATCTTCTCTGTGAGCTTTTTGCCACACAACACCTTCCCTGCCCTCACTGAATGTGGATATGGCACTAGCTGGGCTGATGTTGCCTGTCATCATCATGTGCATGATCTTATCTTGAGGTCATAGCCATATTTGGGCAAGCCACTTCCAGTCCCTTTTCCCCACAGTTTGACAGTGAGTCAGTTTGGTGTAGTGGTTAAGTGCATGGACATCTGGGAGAACCGGGTTTGATACCCCACTCCTCCACTTGCAGCTGCTGGATGACCTTGGGCAAGCCATAGTTCCGGCAGAGTTGTCCTTGAAAGAGCAGTTCTTGAAAGAGTTCTCTCGGCCCCACCTACCTCACAGGATGTCTGTTATGGGAAGGGGAAGGGAAAGAAGTTTGTAAGCTGCTCTGAGACTCCAAGTGAATGGCGAGGTATAAATCCAATATCCTCTTCTCTTCTCTTCTCTTCTCTTCTCTTCTCTTCTCTTCTCTTCTCTTCTCTTCTCTTCTCTTCTCTTCTCTTCTCTTCTCTTCTCTTCTGTGTTGGATTTTGCCTCTCCCTTTTATAACCAAACCTAACCCTATCCCACTGCTACAGTTTGGGCCCACACACCAGACCCTGCTTCTCTCTCCTTTGGCCCTAGTCCTTCTTTCCACTTGAGCTGCTTCTTGTCCCTTGCAGAGGCAATCATCCACTCTAGAGTGTGTTCCTCTCATGCTAAGCCCTTGAAAGTTCCTCCATCAGTCTACATTCACCCACCCCTTCACCTGATTCACCATTGAATACTGCTTAAAGAAGAACCTGGATACAAAACTAGCAAGGATGAATGAACGAATGTGTGTGGTACACACACACATATATATCAGACTCTGGGAACAGACGACACAGAGTTGGATCTTGTCTGTGCTTTCAGTGGGAGCTTCTTTCTCTCGCAAGTCCATTGCACTGTTCTTATTTTAAGCAATTTATTATTCCTTTAGTGATTTCAAAGCAAGGAGTCAACCATTCCTTAGAACAACTGAATGCAGATTGACTTGTTATGTACAACTGCTTATTATCTTGTTTACATTAGTGCTCTGCTGGAAGCTTGTAAATCATTTTCTCCAAAATAACCTGACACTGATTTGATGCAAGTTTCAGTAATGAGGAATTGAATGTAATCTCAAATTAGCAGAAAGCATCCTTTGAAGGTGCATACACACATTCACCATATGCTTGTGCATGTATGAGCACTGCACGTATGTTGTAGAAACTTATTGGTATGGGAGCAGTTCTTGCAATTAGTAGGAAGGGTACTGCTGACGTCTCTCTCCGGGTACTTTTCATATTGACAATATCATTATGCTGATATTTCAAAAGGATCATTTCATTTCATTAATGCATGTTCTTTTGTGCCACTGAACATTATTTACTGGACTGAGGTTAAATACTGTAACCCTTAAAGCGCATTGTAATTGTTTCCATACTGAAAATAAGGACAGCTAATGTTAGGGTAGTAGCAAAATATGACAACTTTATGGTCTAAATTTGAGGGTCTGTTCATTTTGGAGGGACTGTTTTTACGACTCCTGGGAAAGCATACACTGGGGTAAAATGCACGAGATCCCATGCGTACTTAGTTGGAACAAAGCTGTGTTGAACTCAGTGGAACATACTTTTAAGAAACCATGCATTGCATGAGGAGTTACAAATTCAGCAAGATCCATTACCCAATAAAGCTGGGTAGTGGCTCAGGCTATGCATAGAAATAGCTTTTTTCCAGTTTAAAAATGCACATCACACAACTGTATTGAATTAATAAGGAAATACTAAACCACTTGAGTTTCATTATGGCTTGTCTCATAAAGTAAAGCTATATATCCTGTGTGTATGTGTGTGTGTATGTGTATATATATACACACATAAAAAGCACTTCTAACAATTTTTCTTATTATGTTTTTGAAAAAAATTCTTTTGCTCTGGGCTGGGACTTTGGAGAGTTGGAGATCCCCCCACTTCATATTTTATTGTGTGTGTGCGTGTGTATACACACACACATATATATTCTTTATATAAGAATATATATATTCTTTACAGTTATTCTTTACAAACCTCTCAAGAGTTTAAAAGATATCACTGCATTGGATGCAGAATAGGAAAATTCAATATTTTTCTGTTCTGTATTCAAAGCAGTGATAGCTTTTAAACTCTTGAGAGGTTTGTAAAGAATAACTGGGACATGAGGAAAGAACAAAGTTGGAGTTCAGGAGCACCTTTAAGACCAACAAAGTTTTATTCTGGGTATAAGCTTTTGTGTGCATGCACACTTTTGTTCTGCTGCTTCAGACCAACACGGCTACCTACCTGAATCTGGGACATGAGGGAAATTGTGTTTTTTTTAAGGTCAAGGGATAGAGGAACAAAAGAATAATTAAGAATTAAGAATTACATCAGTCGATTTTCCACTACTTGCTGCGCGGCCACATTTTGCCCTGCAGCTTCGCCCAATTTCCCCCGCATCTACTCGATCCTCAAAAAACAGGATTGAGTAGACATGGGGTAAATTGGGCAAAGCTGCACCGTGCAGCAAGTAGTGGGAAATTGACTAATGTAATTGGGGTAAAGGGAAGTGCGAGGGCAGAGCAGCGGCTTGTGGGAAATATGGCAGTGTCCATCTCAGTACCAGTACTTGGCAAAAAAAGGAGCTAGCACGTATCACAATGCCTACTTTCAACTGTAAAAGCAATCCTTTGTCCCAGCACAAACTGACGTTTCCAGTTCCTTTATTTGTTTGTTTGTTTTACTTTGGTTATAGGCTGTCTTTCTCACTGGCAGTCAAAGTGTATTACAGTGTCAATCTCTGCTGGCATGGGGATGGAGTCTGGGGCTGTATGCTGTAGCACCCTTCAGAGTCCCACTTTTTCCAGGCCATGCCCAAGAAGAACCTCAGGGTGAGGAGAGGTGTTCACTTCCATCCTGCTCCCTCTCTTGCTCTTGGCAGGTGCCTCTCCCTTGGTATCTTGGCAAAAGCCCAGTCCTTCCTCCTTGGCTTTTCCCGGGCCAGCCTAATAAAGGATTACTGGGGGTGGGTGGGTTGACCTTTCCCCAATGCCCTCTCTTCAGAAGTGGGCCCATGGTGTGGGAAGGGATTTTCAGCCAATAGCCTCCTTGGCTGTACCTTCCCTTCTCCTGCCCTGCCCTGCTTTAAGAGGCTGCTCTACTTGCCTGCCCTGCGAAGGTCCCAAAAGGCCCCAGCTATTGTTGGCCCTCTCCTCTAGCCTGTTCCTAGCCGCAGTCTGTTGCCTGAGTCTCACCTCCCTCCTGAGGCAGGAGCTGGGCCTGCCAGGCTCTGAAGCTGCTAGTGGTGCCTTTCCAGGCATGAGCTCATTTTTGCTGCCTTCCCCACAGCCTCTGGTTTGGCTGCCTGCCTCAGTGATACCCTGTTGGGGCTGTCCCCTGCTGGTGCCTCCTCTGGTGCAGGTGGGTGTGGGGCTGCCACCCTTGCACACAGGATATAAACATGTAACCAGACAGTGTAAGACTACAAATGAATAATGCAATAGGAGTAGGATTACAGATAGGGCTGCCAACTCTGGGTTGGGAAATACCTGGAGATTTGGGGGCTAGAGCCTGGGGAGGGTGGGATTTGAGGATGGGCGCTACCTCAGCGCTCCAAAACAGCCTTTTCCTCCAGGGGAATCTCTGAGTGGAGATCAGTTGTAATTCTAGGAGATCTCCAGGCTTTACTTGGAGGTTGGCAATCTTAATTGCAGAATTAGAGAACAACACGAACAACAAACTATCTAAGACAAGGTTGGCTATAAATAATAAGGTTGATTACAAGGTATAAAACAATGCGGTAAAAGCAGGTAATACCTATAATAATCACGGCAGAAGATTATAATCCTGTTTTATTATCAAGATGCCCTTCTGGTCTGTTCCGTTCTGCTACAGTTCTAATATTTATTTGAAAATGCCCTCTTGAACATTACTGTTGTGCACATTCTGTAGCCAGGCAGAAGAGGGAGAGCCTTTCTAATCTCCTCATGCAGACTGGCCCAAAAGGCAGCAGCCAGCACTGAGAATGCGTGTGAACAGGCAGCTGCTGTTATCCATTTGCAGGGTGGCACATTTAGAAGGCTTTGCTTGGATGAGTGAAGTTGTCATGGCTAAGCATAGTGGGATAGGCCATCCTGCAGGTATGTGGCTCCAAGATTCTTAACAGGTTTTTTTGGTGATGCTCATTACCTTGAATTGAACCCAGTAACCAGTGGAGTGTTTGCAGAATGCATGAACGGGTTCCTTTGGTGCCTTAGAGTACTCAGGCTGTGACATTCTGCACCTACTGGGATTTCTTTTCTTTTTTATTACATACTTTATCTCTCCTTATATATAATTGAGTAAGAACATTCTATATGAACATTCTAAATTTGGCCCCTTTAGTGTTAGGCCGGAAAAACTGCCACTCAGAAGAGACTGGCTGGGTTGACTGGCTGCTTTGTGCAGTCCCGCCCAGCGTTCCAAGGTTATTTGCATATGGAAGCTGATTGGACTACACTCCATTCCACACCTCAAACTCACACACCCCCCGCAAGGCAGTTGGGATTTTCAGTTGCATAACATACCTCATAGGGAAGAGGAGAATGATGTCAGCTGCCCTTAACCTAGGCAGAGGCTGTGGGTGGGGTGGGGGTTGTAAAACTTAAGACAGACAGGCAGATAAAGGTTGGCTGATGGTTGCCAACTTCCAGGATCTATACTTATGCCCCATCACTAATACCAGTAATACAATTACAAATATATAAGGTAATTTTATCTTTGAAAGAATCATTTTTCAATCAATAATGATTTTATATACATTTGGACGTAATAATGAAGTTTCTCTCCCCCCCCTATTTTTCTTTTTTCTTTTTATAATCTCAGGAAACAACATCTGGTTTTAATATATGAGTACTTAAGATCTTGCATACAGGTCTATGAATGTGTGGCTATACTATATTGATAATGACCACTGAGGAAGGCCCTTAGGGCCGAAACGTGTTTGGTCTTCAGTAGGAAAGTGTTTACCCATCATATGTATTAGTATTTGATAAGTTTTTATAAGTCTGATACTTAGATAAAGATTTTTATCAGTATATGTTTTAACATGTGTACACCCTAATAAATATTTGTACTTTTATAATATACATTGTTTGCTTAGCCCTTTGGTTCACAGCTCACCTCTTCATGCAGAGGGGATAGAAATGAGCAGTGACTCAACCAGTTAATGAATGTCTTTAAGGTAGGGTTGCCATGTCTTCATGACACGCCAGCAGGGGGTGGGAGGGGGCATTCCGGGAGTAAGGCAGGGATCTGCCCCCAAACAGCATTGCTCATCAGTGCTCTGGTTTGAGGGCAAAACTCTATGATAAAATTGCCGTCAAACCTTACAGTTTTGTCCAAAAACCAGAGTGTCGTTGCATAACATCCCCGATGTGATGACGTCACTTCTGTGTGATGTCATCGCATTGGGGAAGTAACCGTGTGACGTTGCTATTTGGGGGAGGGGTTTCCCCCCAGCCAGCTGGCCAGCAGTGGCCAGAAGCCCCAGAAAGTGGGGGACTGTGGTCATCCACTCAAGGAAACGGCCATTGCTACCCAATGGGCCAAAGTCCTGCAACCCAATACTGTGCACTTTGACCAGAATTAAAGGTCATTACCTATTCAATGGATCATATTATAAAGGAAGTGTTTACAAGATTAGGAAATGGAAATGTCGGAGAACCCTAGGAAGAAACTAGCAAAATCATCTGTGTTCATCCTCTACAGAGAATTATTTTGGGGATCTATGAAACTTAAAAAAAAAAAAACTGGAATAAAAATGTTCTTCTGTTGCAGTTTATGAATACGTTCTGGTTAAAATTTACAGCAATATTTTAATGCACAATAAAGTACGTAACTGAAAACAAAATTGGAGGAAATGTTGTGTACAGTGTTAATGAAGCATTTTCTGGTATAATCACATAATTATTCCAGCTGTTGAAAGAAGTATCTTTTTTTGTCTGTTCTAAGTAGCCTCTAATGTTGGGGTCCAAAAAGTGCTGTGTACAGCAGATGTTTTTTTCAGAACGTCTAAAAAAAACCCTTCCTATTTGCATATGAAACATAAGGTTTTTTTTTTTAAAATCAAACACTGACATGTAATGTCTCTGAAGACTGACATTCATACTTTGGAATGTTTGGGAATATACATTCTGTAACGAACGCATAGGCTGGATGGTGGTAAGGTAAACAGTAGTGGGTGAGGGTGGGAGGGGGTGGGGGAATGGCGGCAGTGGCCGGAGGCCTCTGCATCCCGTTGCCGGCCCTGGAGTGAGTGGGGGGGAAGGGACCCGGCCTTCAGTTGCCGGCCCAGGAGTCGGTGGTGGGGGAGGGGAAGGGAGCGGGCGACCGGAGGCTTCTGCTGCCTGGAGAGGGTGGGGTTTGCAGAGGGGTGGGACCTCAGACAGGTAGAATGCCATAGACTACACCCTCCAAACCAGCCATTTTGTCCTGGGTAACAATTGCTGCCAATCTCCAGGTGAGGGCTACAGATCACTCACAATTACAACTGCTCTTCAGGTAGCAGAGATCAGTTCCTCTGGAGAAAACAGTGGACTCTGTCATTATACCCTGCTGAGGTCACCACAGCAAAATGACACTGTTTGCCCAAAGCCAGAGCACTGCCCCAGAGCCTCTTTCTAGATCTCATTGTATTGCTTTCACAACAGGCTTTACTGCTAGTTAAAATATAAGACTCTAGATTCACAGATAACACTGGAATTTCTGAGATGTTTTAAAGGGCAGCTCCATGAACAGCTGTAGCAGTAATCTTTTCTTTTGTTTTTCTGTTTTTGCATAACAGCACTCTTTTCCTAGCACAAACGTGGCAGGATGTTCTGGTATGGCAGTTGAGGGATAGTGCTAGGGTGACTGCCATGCTCATTGTCAGAAACATAGAGACAAAATATACTAGGCATTGCATGCTCTTATTCCAACTCACCGGACATAAATTGCATAGCATCTCATAGTGTTAATTACGTAAAGTGGAACTGGATGGCTTGTGATTATATGACCATTTCTACTTCTCCACCCAGGGACTGAATTTCATTGCAGGGGTTCGAGAAGCTTCCAGTGTTCACATGAGAAGCAAGAGGGGGAATTGTGAACCATTCATCCCTCCTCTTTTATCTGTCCTGTGCATACACAGAATGGGATGTTGCAAGTTCAGACAAATTCAGATACAAGCCTGTAAGGCTGGATTGTGCATCAGGCTATGCATAGAACCAGTTTTTTCTTTTCAGATTTAGGATATCATCTATTCCCCATGATGATATGGATGAGTCGTACATGGATCTGGAACTCACGGCTCTTACTTTGGTGGTGATTCATGAGCCTCTGCTTTACAGGTGACTAAAGAAATATGGGAAAAGGGAGAATAGATCTATTAGCTTCTCCTGTAATTGTTTGCTTGAATGCCAGTTCAGTTATCATGTAGGATATGATAGCTCTTTTTTCTTATTGTGTTGAGAGGGAGCGGAATTATCGTCTTAATAGCTTCAAATTTATAGGAATTTAAAGACATATTGGGGTGAAAAGTAAAATACTGGATCTGTCAAACAGTTTCTTTTCCTACACATTTCAGCATTGCACATTATAATATTGTGTCTTGATTGTTTCTCTTGGCTTTTAACTGAAGAACAGAAGATCTTGAACTTTAATGTATAAAGAAATTTACATAAAAGCCACAAAGAGACAAATGGGCTTTTAAAAGAAAAAAAATTACAGCTGCTAGGTGACCACCCTTTGTTAAGTTCTATTGCTTGCTTATACTTAGGGATGATTGGTGGATACATAATCAGGGAGCAGTCATGATAAGGAGATGTTGCTCTCTGTATGGTTGTGTTTGTGTAGGAGAAAAGAAAGTGATTGTCGATTTTGAATTTAGGACAGACACAGGTATGGTGAATTTTGAGTTTCGTCAGTCTGGGCATGGCCTGGTGGGGTGTTTGCTGGAATTTGTACTGTTGCCTGAGGGACCCTGAAGCAGGATAAGTAGTTGTACTACCTGCTGATGGACTGTCTATTTTCTTCCAATAGGTTCTGGTTGTATATTTGGAAATAAAACAAAAGTTATTACAAGACACCACAAGTCTCCAGTGCTCTCCTATCCAAAGAAAATAAAACCATGTGTTATTGCACTGGATTTAGTTCTCATGATTTATGGAAATGGGAAGTCTGTAATAATTCACAATAAACCCTAATGGATTCAGTGCCTTTCAGGGAATAAAGATTAAGAGTCCCACCTGTTGCTTTCTTTTTTTTTTTTAAAAAAGGTTTTTTTAGCCCCCTAAAAAGGGGGGGGTTTTTCGCTTAAAAAAAAAAAGGGAAGGGGAAGAGAT
>NW_015173692.1:16625-64629 GCF_001447785.1 Gekko japonicus | reverse complement strand
CGCTTTGTTTCAAATACATCAAAGGAAAACATCACTGTCCGCTCAATTCATCCCCCCCCTCCTTTTCTTTTTCGCTTGTATAGATGGAGGATTAACCTCTTCGCCTTTTTCGCTGGGAGGGGGGGGGAACAATTTTCAGTTCTTTTTCTCTGCATTTTGACAACTCACAGTTAAGCCGATCTTTTCTTTTTCTATTTTTGCGGATGGTCGCTTTATCACTCGGTGACGTCTGGTGGCTCCGCTAAACCCCGTTCGGGGTCGCTCACGCAGCAAGGTCCAATGGGGCAGGGCATGGCGGGAGCCTCGTTCTCCGACCTCTCGGCCGAAAGAGCGACTCCCCCCTAGTGCGCCCTAAAGCGCCCCGGATCCGAGCTCCTCTCTTCTGAGGTGCTCGTTCGGGTCTCCGCTCGTGCGGATTCCCTCCTCCACCGCGGGCGGGCAAGACGCCCTCGGGAGTGACCCGAGGATGCGTCCGCCATTCGCGGGAGCCAGACCAGAAGCCCCACCTGTTGCTTTCTGAATAGAAGAGGATATGCAAATTATTCATCATATATAATATATTAACATTGCCTTTATTGCTAAAGTGTGATATCCACATACAGACAATCCTGGAGGCAAAATAGGGACAGGGCAGGGTAGGTGAAGGGCCTAACCATACAAAAAGAATGAATGAATTTAATGCTGTAACCATAGGTCACCAGTGTTCCCTCTCACCTGTCAACTGCTGTGACCAAAAATCCTACCTTGTGAGCCAAAAAAATCTACAAGCATAAAAACTGTGATCGAGCCTAATTTTTTAAAAAATAAATTTCACTTTACAAACATACAAAACATACAAGCATGAAAAAATGGGAAAAAGGGAAAGAAAAGGAAAGGAAAGGAAAGAAATGGAAATGTCTTTGGGAGAGGTCTTTGGGAGAGCGGGCTAGAAATTAAATAAATAATAAAATTGAAAGAAAGGGAAAGAAATGGAAACAGGGGAAGGGAAAGAAGGAAAAGAAAGAAACTGAAAGAAAAGAAAGGGAAAGAAGTGGAAAGAAAAAGAAAAAACAGAGAGAAGGAAAGAAAATTGGAAATAAAGGGAAACAAAGAAAGGAAAGAGATTTCAGATGCTGAATGACATTAGCAGGCAAATTCACCTATTGTCAGTTACCTGATAATGTCATTTAAAGAGCAGACAGCCATTTCAGAGCTCTGATTTGCTCCCTGGAGCTGAATGGAACCAACCCATGAGGACCCCTGTGCTGAGCTAATGAGCTCTGCACTTGGGTGGGGGGAAATCAGTTCACCAGCACAGTCTGGCACACATTAGTGTGAACCCTCATCATAACAGAACATAAGGGACCGCCTTTCCCCGTATGTTCCCCCAAGAGCGCTACGGTCTGGGGCCCAGAATCTTCTAACCATGCCGGGCCCCAAGGATGCTAAACTGGCCGTCACAAGGGCTAGGGCCTTCTCAGTGGCGGCCCCCACCTGGTGGAACGAGCTCCCGGAGGAGATCCGGGCCCTGCGGGACCTGGTGCAATTCCGCAGGGCCTGCAAGACAGAGCTCTTCCACCAGGCTTTTGATTAGGGGCCGCCACTGCCCCCCCCGGCTATATACCATCTTTGGGGGGGCAGGAGGCTTTAGGGCTTTGGGGGGCAGGAGGCTTTAGGCCATCTTTAGGGCTCAGGAGGCCAGGTAGAAACATCTGTTAACATCTATTATCAATGCCTACTGGAAATGTTTGGGTTGTGCTAGGGCTGTGGTTGCCCTCTCTGAGATTCCGAGATTCCGGAATGAATGTAGTTTTTGAGCACCTTAATGTTTAAATGGGTTTTAAATTGTATATGATGTTTTAATTGTACTATAGTATTGATGTTTTATTAGCAAGGTTTTTTTTCTTGCCTTGTAAGCCACCCTGAGCCCCACGGGGAAGGGCGGGGTATAAATTTAATAATAAATAAAATAAATTAATAAATAAATAAACAAACATTACAAAAAAGTGGGGTTGAAATTACCTCCTTCCACTTCATCCACAAGCCCTCAATCTAGCAAGGAACGAGGTTGTGCATTTACATTGTTGTCCTGCACTTAAGGAATATCCCAGGAAGCAGAGACTAATATGGAAGCACTAGCCCTCAAGCCAGCCCAGGGTAGGACTGCCAACATTCAGGTGGCACCTGGAGATCTCTCGCTATGACAAACCCTGTATCTCCCCAACTGGCAGATTTTCCCCACCAAATCTTCAGTGACTGAGTTGCCCCACGGTAGCAACTCTTTGCCATAAAAGACTAGACTGTCCCACACTATGTTTAGATATTTAGTTTAGGCTTTATCTCAGCTGAGGAACTCTACTGAAAATACAGGAGCTGTCCAGTTTTCTTTAAACTCCTGAGAAACGGCACTTGAGGCAAATTAACTTTCAAAACAGAATAAAGATTTTATTAAACAGTCAGGGAATATATGTATAATAGGAGTAGTCAAGGTTTTGAGATTGAAGGTAAAAACTTTTTGAGATTGAAAGTTTTGAGATTGAAGGTAAAAACTTTCCAATATTTGAACTTCCAGTTTTCAGCACGATGAAAAGAGCTGGCTCCGGGACTCGCTCCCATGAAGCCACTGGATCACTGGATTCTTAAGAGGAGTTTGTGGGCTCCTGAACTCCAATGAGCTCCCCGAAGAGGGGCTCATGGCAAGGGGTTTAACTTGGACTCCCTGCAAGAGGCGGCAAGCGGCTGGAAGTCGAGACCGCCCCCAGCAAGATCCAAGTGAGACTTTCCATAGCAGCTATGGATGCAAAGTCATGACTCCTGAGATGAGGGGGAAGCAAAAAATCTCTACAAACAATATAAAGAAGATAAATTACCATGAGTAACCCTAATTGCAACAATATTAGGAATTTCCTACAGATCAAGCCCTTTAAACTGTTTGAAAGGGGGGAAAGAGAGGGGTGAAGAATCTTCCTCCCCCCCCTACTGTTTTAAAGCAGCTAAGAAAAGAAGAGAAAGGAACTTTCTTGATAAATTTACTGAGCTAAAGAAGATAAGGTTGATGTCTGAGAAGAAAACTGTGAAATAGACTTATAAATGTGATTTTATTATATTTTGGATTACAAAACCATATTTTGGATTTTATAACTTTGGAACTCTATTTTCCCTGGAATTATAATTGTGCTGCATGGATTTAAAGAAAGACACCTAATTTGGATTATAAACATTTACATCTCATTATTTGGATCATAAACTAGATCAAGGAGAAAGAAGAAAGAATTAATGAACTATTAAACATTTACTTTTTGAACTCTCACTACGTCATTACCTTATAATTCATTGTGTATACCCTCATGGTTTGTTGAAAATTGTAAAGCACACTATGTTCTGAGATTTTTTGTAAACAACTGATAAGTCTGTGTTATAACTAAATGATAAGATTGTCTGCTTTGCATGGGAATTCTCTTGTTTTTGATGTAATTGGGTAAGCAGAAAAAGCTGTGTGACTGTAGAGATTTTATTGACAAAGAGTTGGAGAGATTTTCTGTTTTCAACACAATATTTTAAAATGGCTGGTATAGAAGAAGGAAAAAAGGTTTTAACACTAATGGTTACAGACTTCCAACTTTTCTTACAAGAAACAATTACTCTAATAGTAGAAACAGCTGTGAAAACAGCCCTGGACTCTATGCAATCTAAGGTGGATTTACTTCTACAGCAGAGGACCAACCAGATGGAAGAACGAACTGACATGGAATCCATCTTTGTGAGAGATATGGACACATTCATTCATTCATTTTTTATTATGGTCAGAGACCCATTAAACAGCATACAGAATCAAAAGCAAAAAGCATTACAGAGAAGAGACATCATGAGGAACATTGAGGAGGAGCTTACGCTTTGTAAATACAATAAAGAGAAATTTGGCAACATTCCTTGATATTGCCATGGATTTGTCCTCCAATAGATGTTTCAGCAAAAGTTCCTCAGAGTGGATTACTAATTGTCCTTGGTGCCTGAATGACCTTATTATAGGTGTAATTAAAAGGGCTCTTTCTTCTGCATAATAGGAACACTGGAATAATATATGGAAAAGGGTCTCAATTGACTCGGAGGGGCATGAGCAAAATCTCAAATGCCTAGGGATGCGTTGAAATCTTCCGGCAAGAACTGCCGATGGAAAAGTGTCAAATCTAGCTCTGGAAAAAGCCCATCTGTGATTTGGGTTGGGAATATTGGCTAAATATAAAGGAGCAGTCATATACATTTTGGGTTTCAGAGATTTGTAAAGAGGCGAGAGTACAGCATGGGACGTTTGTTGCTCAATATCTCTGAGACGTTGGTGAACGATATTTTTTGCCCTATCGTATCCACTTTTCAGTAGTTGGTTCGGGTCCAATCCTAATGTTCTCAATTTGTGAATGGCTCTGGTGGACCACTGAGGGTAAGGGGATGCGGCCAATAGAAAAGGAAGATATGGACACAGAAAAATACAGATGAAGTCTGCAAGCAAAATGACGTGGCCTACAGAACGAAGTTAACACATGCAAAAAGAAACAAAATGTTTGGAGAATGAATGTGAGAATCTATGAAAGAATGACAAGAGCAGCAAATGGAAATTTCCTTCAAACAGAGAATATATGGAACCTCAAACTATCCAAAGAATTGAATACAGATGGCTACTTTCAGAAGTTATTTTTCTTACATACAAAGGGAAAAGACACAGAATTAAGACTTTAAAACTTAAAAGGAGAAACCAGAGAATGAAGAGGATGAAATCCTAAAAAAAAAAAAAAAGGTTAAAAACTTTCTGGATTTCTGAGACCAAACACACTAGGTCAAAACCTTTTGGATAAGTGAAACTACACAGTCTTTCAAGATTTTATAAATGACTGAAAAGACTACAGAGATACTTATGACTTAATAATCAAATTAGATTGACATACAGCCAATTTGAAAGAAACAGGAACTTTATTTTAAACCAATTGCAAAAGAATATATATAAAAACAAGGTGGAATATAGAAAATAGATACTTGGATATTGTATGAAATACTTAACTAGATACCATAGTGATGAAATGAAAAAACCCTAACTTGTGTATGTATGTTTGTCTTGATAAAAATAAAATGGAAAAAAAACAAACCTTTCCAATATTTACAGAGTTGAATTCTTAGGACATCCAAGAAACCATATTTGTAGTTTTGTTTCAAGGCTTTCTATTTTTTCTTTGAGAGGTACTTTGTTTAGTATAATTCAGCACTAACACAGTTCTTATTGATGTTTCTAGATTTCTTCCTTCAGATATTACAGGTTTTCCTTTAGATAATACAGCTTTTCATTAACTCCTGAGGTGTCTAAGCTTCTCCCCTTTATTATAGACCAGAGTTCTCTTCCCAACCCCTTTCACTGGTAGAAAGTTATTCTCCTTATCCCTAAGAAGCAATAACTCCTTTTACTATTTGGCTTGTCTGGGAGTTCTCTGAGACCCAGTTTTTCAAACCCTGAGCTGGCAACCGTATGTGGGGAACAAGGAGACCTGTCCTTTGCTGTGGAAAGGATCATGGGCATGGAAACCGGGGAGAGCATGCCACAGATCCTCCCCTGTGTCAAATTCCCCATCCAAAGGATCCTTGTGAGAACCACTTTGCTGCTTAAAACATCACAAGTGTGCGTATGAGTGTGTTGGGAAACAGATTTGGAAAACATGCCACAGGGTCCGCACCCTTTGACTCAACCCCAATCCCGGCCCTTCACTCTTGATAAGGGTCTTTTCTGATAGGAATCCCACAGAGGGGTGCAGTATGTTATGTTTATGAGGAGCAGAGAGAAATTCTCAACCCTCCAGTCACCCGGAGTTATCAGTCTTCAATTCACCCCCCAACACACACACACACACACACACACACACACACACACACACACATTATGTGGAAACTCAGAAGGCTTAAGACTATTTCTTGTAAACCTTTTCATTAACTCCTGAGGTGTCTAAGCTTCTCCCCTTTATTACAGACCAGAGTTCTCTTCCCAACCCCTTTCACTGGTAGAAAGTTATTCTCCTTTCTTGGTAATAGAATAGTCTCTTTCTGAGTGCTTCCTTTAATAGTACAGCTTGTTTCAAAAGAAACAAGTAACAGCTGCTTGTGACTGAGGCAAAGCAGCAACACACCTGCTTATGGAAAGGAGATGAAAACCCACCACTTATCCTGATAATCCTAGGGAGGAACATCTATGCATATGTTTCATTGCAAAATGTACATATATCTTTGCACATTTGGAAATTTAAAACTGTCTGCCAGTTATGGATTTCCCTGCCCATGCAAGTCAACCTATTATCCTCCTTACTAGCTTTCTGGAGGCAAGTGAAAGCTTTTACTTCAAAGGACTTTGAAATGAATTAATTACGTGCCAAAATTCAAACTTATCCAGTCCAGAATATGAAGCCCAATGCTCAGCTGCATTATGAATCGAGCACCATTCCCCAGAAGTGCTTCTCTAGCGCAAAACATACAAACCCTGTGTGTGGACAATCAAAGTGCAGCAGATCAGTGGCTCAGAAATGACACTTTCTAGGTTTATGCTCAGAAATTCTTTAACGTTAATCCTTTACTCTCAATTAAACTCTCATTTGATTGCTGTAAAATGTGTATCAAACAGCCCTGTATCTGAAGAGTACCTTGTCTATGTCAGTCAGTTGTTTTATTTGCTTCTGGTGAGCATTTTATGTGGTTTTTTGGTCTCTTCTAATTTGGTAGGGGTATTAAACATGCAAGGGATGTGGAATGGGATAATATAGCCTCTCTTGTCAGATCTTGGGAGCTAAGTGGGGCCAGTACTTGGATGGGAGACTTTACAGAGGCCCCTGCCATACGGCAGGGAAACCACGAAGCAAAAGTGCGGCTAATAGAGCCGCTCCAACGTTGAGACGCTGCGGCGGGATCCCACGGATCCCCTGGCCGCAGCGCCTCTTCTCCCCGGCAAGAGCAGACGCCGGGGAGGACGAGCCCGATGGGAGGGGGAGGCTGCCGAACTGCGCATGCCCGAGCATGCGGGCGCAAGGACGCGCCGCCGATCCCACGGCCGGCTTGGGGCGCTCCAGACGGCTGCAACCACCTAGATAGGTGGTTCGTTTTTGCAGCGGGGTAGCGCCATTTGGGCCGGATCAGGGACGGAGACGGCACGCTCCCCAGATGTTGAGGTGGGATCGCGTCCGTTTGCTCCGCCCCTGTTCCGTCCCACTCCCGTCCCAAATGGGCTCGTATGAACGGGGCCAGTATTTGATATATTACTGGCAAGATGACAGTCAGTCATGAGCAGCAGTGTTAGATCTTACTGATCTAATGTGACAGTCAGGAGTCAGGTGACAGGCTGATTGCATCACCATGAGTCAGCTAAAGTTAATTGCTTTGTCCTGATTGGTCAGTGCACATATATATTGTGACTTGTGCAGTGCTACACATCTCTTTTGTGGGATCACTTGTCTGCGTAGCACTTTGCCAGTTTGTACAGTGATTTTGCTACAGAAGGACTGTATATATATCTCCAGTGTCCACTGTAAAAGTGTAAATACTCTGTATATAAGGAAACAGAGTCTCTGCTATTTTTCCGGCATTCTAAAATACCGTCATTGACACCCACATATTAAACATACAAATAGTTATGTTTGCTGTTGAGGGTGGGTGTGGGGCAGATAAAATACAACTGTAACTCCAGGGGTATTTATAATTGCATGTGATTTATAATTCCATGTGATTAACACATACAAATTCACTGCCACAGGAAGTGGTGGCGGCTACAAGCATGGACGGCTTCAAGAGGGAATTAGATAAGCATATGGAGCAGAGGTCCATCAGTGGCTATTAGCCACAAGGTATAGATAGGGGCTCTGGGGCAAGTGATGCTCTGTCTTCTTGGTGCTTGGGGGGGGTCAACAGTGGGAGGGCTTTTAATGTCCTGGCCGCACTGGTGGACCTCCTGATGGCACCTGGTATTTCTGGCCACTGTGTGACACAGGGTGTTGGACTGGATGGGCCTTTGGCCTGATCCAACATTGGCGTCTCTTATGTTCTTATAATGATGTATATGCCCCAGTATTGTGAGCCAGGACAGAATTCTGAGAAAATAAACTTTTTCTGAATGCTTGCAGAAAAAGCTTGGGAATACTGAGCCTGATTCCTTATTGAGTCAAAGGAAGCTTGTTCCACTCTAATCTGAATTAATGTAATTTAAACTGGAAGGTTGTTATTAATTCTTGCCTACATGTGTTTAATGATGTGATTATAAAACAAGATTGTTTTATACATTCTGTTGTTTGCTTAATCTTGTATGGTACCATACACTGACCAGGCTGCTTTGCCACTGAGTGGTAATAGAAACTTGATAAAGAATAACAACATGATAATAAAAATGTAATTTTAAACTAGCTAGATACCATATTGAGACCTTAGACATGGTTTTCAATGTAAAAGTTCAGCCCTGCAGAAGTATTAGGTAAAGAAAAGCAAGAGTATCTTCAGATTAACAAAGTTTGAGTGCAGTGGCACCTTTAAGACCAACAAAGTTTTATTCAAGGTATGTGCTTTCATATTCAAGCACACTTCTTCAGATACAATGAAACAGAATTTCCTCAACCATTACATATTGGAAGAGAGAGGATGCCCTTCCTGGCAACAGCCCCCCCCCCTCTCATCCTCTCTCTTCCAGGAAAGCATGTACCTTGAATTAAGCTTTGTTGGTCTTAAAGGTGCCACTGCACTCAAACTTTTTTTTGCTGCTCCAGACCAACACGTCTACCCATCTGAATCTATCTTCAGGTTAGTTATTAGAGGGGCAAAAGAAATCTCAGTAAAACTGTACATACTCAAGACTCGTCTTTTAATTGCAGAAGATGTCATTTTCAGGCCCCTTTAAGCCCTAGGGCTTCAGATTTTAAATTTTTATGCAGTCACTAGATATGGGTTAATTTTGTTTTTCAAACTGCCCCCCAAAACATGGGCTGAACTCTATCCCCTGTTGTGAAATGTATATGAGATTCACCATCTAACAATCGTAATGTGACCTGGGCATGGAACTTCAGGTCTGGTGTGTGTGTGTATCTTTAAAAATCGGTCTCTGAACTGCAAAAACTATTTAATAAATATTTCAGTCAATAAACATTGTACCTTGCCAAGGCTTCTAGGAAAGAATCCCCGCAGGGCACAATGACATAAAAGCCAGCATCTCTATACCATGGTGCTTAGACATGCTATACAGGCGAGGGTAAGCAGGCATGCTAGCTTTTAGACTGAAGAATGGCTGCAGCCTGGACAGCACAGGGTATCAAACTCTTCTGGCCGACTGTGTGATTATTCTTGAGGGCCTTCCGTAACTGGGTGTGCATGCAGCAGGGAAGGGAGAGAACTTGAGCATGAAAAGTTGCAAGCCTGCAGATTTCCTTTGTGGCTTCTGGCGTGCAAAGAACTGAAACCACCATTTTACGGCACTCATAGCTTTTCCGGGGAGAATATGGGTTTTGCTTTCAGTGATCAAGGGTGGGGAAGGGGGGTTGTGAGTCGGTTTCATTTCTGAAGCTTTTGATTTCACTGTTGCTGACGCTGCCTGAAGGACCAGAAAGGAAAGCAAAGGAAACACAGAGAAGCGTATGCCCCCTCCCATCCTCTTCAAGCTGTATCTGATTTGCCTCCAAATTGCAGGAAGTCTGTTAACAGCCTTAATCCTGTTCTTGTTCATCTCATCACATTATTAATTGTATAGTGAGTGAAGCAATGCCATTCAGCATTTTGCTTATAAATTTCTTTGTTAACACAGTGACTCCTTTAACATTGAGATAGTAGTATGAGATTTAGTGAACATGTTCAGGGCATCATGCTTCTCCCAACTTCAAATACCAGTTCAATCCGACACCTGTTTTCAATGGGGCAGGGGCAAAATAAAATGCCCCTCTCTCTCTCTCTCTCTCTCTCTCTCATTAAAGGCTAAATTATACTTGGGCTGCTTCCACATGGGAATCCCCCCCCCCAATGGAATGCAGGAAGCCCATGGATCCACAGGCAATGTCCATATGGCATTGTGTTGACTCTGAGCACAACTCATTGCATTCCCAGAGCTTCTTCCTTTATTCAGAGAAAACTAAGTCAAGGAGTAGAGGGTGAGGTATTAGTAGCCCTGAGTGGTTGCCAATGGGTACATACTACTCCTGTGCCACTTGCTGCTGCTTTTGTGCAGCCATCTGTAAGCAGCGTGGATGGATACAGATATCCCATTTTTTCATACTTTACAGCAACCGTATCACAACAGGGTCCAAATTGTAGCCATAGTACAAGAAGAAGGGAGAGTTAACCCTCTCTTTGCCACAGAGAATACAGCAACTGCAAGGTGGTGATTAGGGAAGAAGAATAGTGTGGTAGAAAGCTTAAACCATATTACCTGGGAGCTGTTATTAAGCATGAAAGCAAACATGTAAGATCCATCTCTGGATCTTCTATGTTTATGCCTACTTTGACCCAAATAAATCAAGATATAATATAGTGCACACATTCAGTACTACACCCTTCATTTCAAAGATGGATACTAGCATGACCCTCACACATGTAGGAAAGGTGTACTATAAAATGCAATATGTTTCCCGCATCGAAGACTGAACTGTCATAATGAAATGAAAGTTCAGGACACAATTGTAAACTTGTTTAAAATCCAGGCTTCACATACACAGGATGCTATTTCTAGAAAGCCATCAGAAAGCAAGGCCTCTTAAAACCTGTACATTGCCAATTAATTATCACTCAATTAATTGCTTTTGCAGTGGCAGGATTCCCACTGGGGTTCAGATTAGTAATAGTTGTGTGAGGCAGAATTCTAATCATAGTTTCCTTTAAGGATCCCAGGACTAGGATGTAATGCAAGAGGATCTCGAGCTTCCACTTTCTGTGCTTCCATTGCAACATCTGAATAGAAGCTAATGTGGAAGAAATGTACATGTTTCAGATAGGCTGAATGCTTCCACTATACCTTCATATCCTATTTTTGTTTTTAGATGTCATATTGGAACAAAAAAACCCTGAAACTCCAAGTACTTGTGTACTTGCTTCTGTGCTTCTTTCCTGAAGATGCCCTCAGATACTGAGCTCCCTCCCTCCCTGCTAGCTGTCTGAGTAATACCCTTCTAAGTCTTTTGGAACCAATGCACTTAGAAGGCTTTAACTCTGCTTGGACTACTGATGGCTGGGAACTGGCAGAAGACTGGGAGGTGGGGACATATGGGTGGTGCCATCACACTGATGGTGTGATATCATTTCCTCACTTAACCCAGAAGTGTCACACCGCTCTAGGATTCCACTGAATCCTAGAGCAGTGTAACATCACTTCTTGGTTTGGCCAGCACAACAGCAATTTTTCTATTTCCCCCCCCCCAGCCAGTCTTCTGAGCAGTGGCGGAAGCTGTGGCTGGCAACCCTACACACTGTAGAGCTCTTCTCTCAACTCCACTTTTTATTATAGATGGAGCAACTGACTCAGTATTTATATCTGCTATCCAAAATGCAAGTGGGCTTCCATTGAGTTTTATGTTTAGGGAGTTAGTGTGACTTCTGAATGTGGCAGCAAAGCCAGGGGGAATGGCTGGTGTTTATAGTTCAGCTATGATCAAGGACAGCTTTCACAAAGACAAAAACAATTATAATTTAATAAATTGGCACTTCTGGCCTGGGATAGCAGAGACTTTGAGGAGATCCCTTCACAGTAACTGACTAGCCAAAATTATTGCCAGATAGTAAAAGGAATTAACATAGCAATGGGCAACAATGAAATCTCCCCAATAGCTTAAGCTCATGATAGTCTCAGCTGTGTTGTCAAATGGCAGGGCAAGAGGAAAGCTCCCCAAGTCACTTTGTCACAGAAAATAATACATAATGGGGAGAAGAGAAAAATATAACAAGCAAAACCCATGACATTTAGGCCCTATTGGCTCTTCCATCGGGGAAGAGCAAGGCCCCAGGAAGGTGATCAATGGTTGGATGATTACAGGGGAGCTGCAGATGAGCACCTTAGTCTCTGCAATGGCTGGCACACAGTTGTGTTCCCCTACAAAGATCCAGAAACAAGGAGAATGTATAATCACTGCACATGGAGGGTTGGATCATGCCTTTAGTCACCATTCCATACAAACTGCATTGCAGAAACCATTAATACGCTGGCATAATGGAAAACACCACCAGTATAAAAACAACAAAGTTGGTTAGACTAAAGTTAATGTTAGTTCAATTTCCAATAGAGTTATTTATTTTATTATAATTATGTAGGATTAAAAAATAAGATAAAATGGGGAAGAGAGAGTCATGTGTGCTTGATCTCCTTACAGGAAGACCGGGATAATACTGTAATACATAGAACATATGTTCTATCATGGAACTTAAGGTGAAGTATGGATAGGACCCACAGGAAGTCATCCATCAATGCACTCACCAGACTTTGACCTGCTTAGTACCATGTGACTTCCACCCTACCAAGGAATATATTCCATTGTAATTGTGACTCTGCAACAGAGAGATCTCTGCTTGGGTTTTAAATTCTGGAGGAAGCACACCAAGAGCAGTGATTCCGCAAATATCCTTAAGATATAGCATGGGCCAAAATATGAGGGTCCCACTACATGTTCCACTATTTACAGGTCCAGACTGGATCCTTTTGACCAGGCACACATGGGCCCAGTGATGGGGAGAAGGGGCTTCAGCCTTCCTGCTCATGTTCCTTTCCCAGCCTGAAATGGCCCCAAGGATCTTCTATTTACCCTGCTGAGTAACTTATATGTTCTGATGGTCTATATAATTACTGATGGATTACATCTGAGTTTCCACAGTGGGACAAACTTCCTTGGAGCCATTTCAGGTCATTAAGCTCGCTCTTCCCACTGTCAGAGTCCCAGTCTGAATTGCACCTCTATGCACCTGGGAATTCCAAACACTGAATTCCCAGTGCACATCTGCAGGACATGGGGCAAACCCATATACAAGGCATCATGTATTAGACCCGCAGAATAGTTTTGCCCTCAGCCCATTTATAGCATTTTTCAGAACCTTGAATCAAGCCTGGAAGTTTTCAGGAAGCCAGTGGCAGATGAGACTGAATGTACTGTTTGCACTCAACCCAGTAAAACTGCAAAATTCTGCATCAATAGTATTTATTTTTATTTATTTAGGTTATTTTTATTCTACATTTCCCCCAAGGGTACGCAAGGTACCTGTCTTCAAGGTCAGCCCTTCATTTTGTGAATATTTCTATACTCACTAAGGAGTTACAAGAGAATGGATGTCTCTGACCATGATAATGACTTAGATAAATGCAATTGTAAAAATATGCTTTTCTGTCACAATAAATAAGAAATATCTTTTAAACAGGCATAACTGCCTGAAATAGCTTGAATTTAGTGTGAAAGGGCTACCTTGTGATTTACGAATCTGCATAAGAAGTTTCATTTCTTTCCTTTGCAAGTTTGTAGTTCAAATTCAGCATGCTTTTTAAAAAAAAGTAACTCAGTAATATGAAAATCTCTGTCTGTAGAGAATGTTAAAATATTTATAGTATCTTTCCACAGCCTCTTTGATTTCCAGGAAGGTCTATTCATTCTATATGGCTAACCAAATACTTTAGAAGGGCTCATTGATTCACTGAAGTCGCCAGTTAATCAACTTGAATTTATTCATTAGCTTACACTCTGAAAAACTCCAAAGGGATAATGTCCTCACCACTTATGTTGTGAATTTTTGCTTGGCCATCTAGCCTGTCATTTTAAAAAAATACACAATTGTATTTGAAAAGTCAGGATAGTTCTGAACTGGTGTTTTTTTAAATATATATATATATGATGCATTTGCAGCTCTTGGAAAGTGTGCCATTTATATAACACGTGCCAATTGCACACGCATTGTTAAAATGAAACAGCTCCTGAAAGAAAAGTTATGAGTGAGGAATTGACAAACCTATGAACAATCTCATCAGAATGTGCCATGAGTGTCAGACAGTATCAAAAGCAAGCAAATGGAGCCATTATGAATGCTAGAAGAGCAGAGTTACGTCTGGGAATTTCCCAGAATAGACTGTGGTGGCCTTCTGCCCAATGGCCAATCAGCATTAGTCACTACTGATGAATTATCTATACAGCCTTTATTGGAATGCAAAGCATTGCCAGAAGTTTGCTGCCTGCACTGAGCTGCATTTTGGACTCTGGCATTTGTCACAAAGTCAAAGCATGCCAGGGGTCTTATTTCAAGGGCAAAGCTGGCAACATTTGGTGAGACATTTCATTGCCATACGACAAGACATGACATATTTGTGGGCCCCAAGCCAGGAAAGAGTAGTCAAGAGATTAGAACACAACCTGTGTAATTGGCTTAAAACCAGCCAAAGGTGAAGGTATTTGCCTAAGGAATACTAAGGAAGATTTATACCAGACATGTGTCACCTGGATTTCAGATATTTTGTTACTGCCTTCTGAAGTGAACCTGGTACCTAAACTTCTATTGTAGACATTCCATAAAGCATTACAGCTGTATGATAAATCATTTTACACAGATAAGCCCAAGAAAATGACAATGTAGTTCCAGGCACATTAGCTAACCAGAACAAATTAACTGGAAATAATACTCTTATGACAAATCCTGTATCAGTTCTACAAATATATCATTATTGAGTTTGTTGCTGTTTTTGCCAAACTGTAAGAAAAACTTTGACATAACTGGAAAGATTTTAATTGGAATTGCTTGAATAGGAATGATTTAGGGCTCGTTTACATATGATAGGCAAGCTGAAATGATAGATGTGAGAATCACTTGTGCTCATTAATCTCTATTAAAATAATGCACCATCTAAAACAGGGACACATGGATCTGACTTGTGTGGTCAAAACTCCTTCAGCCCATTAATATGGTCAATTGACAAAATCCATGTCTCCCCCCCCCCCCCGCTTTCACTGTTGTTTTATTAGAGGGGATGTAGAAATACATGCTTTCCCCACAGCAGCAAACTGCCATATATGTTATGGATGAAGTGCACTGTGATCTTCTTGCCTGTTTGATCAGCCTTTTGCTTGAGGACAGTGACGGCTTCTATCTTGTCTAGCACCTCTGCTTCTTGCCTCCCATGAGGCAATGGCACACTTTGTATTTTTAGTGCCATCTAGAAATGTCTAGCCGTTGTTTTCCTATTCTTTTCGATTGTTTATTAATTTATGAATGTATTTTTATTGTTGTACACCTCCCTGAGCAATGGGGAGAGCAGTCTAGAAGTTTAATTTATAAATAAATAAACAAATAAAGTAACACAGTACACTAGCACCACCCCCTTTCTGCCAAACTAGGGCATCCCTCACCACCACATAAAATCTGTGGGAAACAGAGTGCACTCCCACAAACTTCTCATCTGTCAGAAGCAAGGATATTCAGTCATCCCTCTGACTGGACAGGGCCTAAGGAGGCCTATGGTTTTCCAGAGACAGTTGTCTGAGAAGAAGGACTTACTTCCTAGAAGCCATATGGTCTACTGGTAGCTAATGAGTCTGGTGCACAGGGAAGATTATGCACATTGTTTCCTGACACAGGAAATCCTCTTAGAGCACTGTTTAAGAACACCTGAAATAAAGCACAAATATTCCATCTGCTGAACAACAGATTGCCAACCCCTGTTTCACTATGGGGAGTGGAAGAATTGACACTGAAGCCCATGAACAGAGCAAAAAAATTTAAGATTTATTTTTTACATTAACAATATAGACAGACATTGAATCTGCATCATTCTTGGAAAGCAAAACATCTGTAGAACTTTTAAAAGTAATATGGCACTGTCAAAAAAGATTAACCACCAGTGATTCAAAACAACTTTTCACTCACTCTTATCAGACTGTTTCATATCATCTCACAGAATGTATGCTTGCCCAGTTACTAATGGAAAGTTTTTATGTTTCAGGCTAGGAGCTGTAAGGTCTGATTAGGGCAAATCATTTATTTTAAAGCCATGCCTGAAAAGCATTAAGATCTCCTCCTATTTTGTGATAAAGGGGAAGAAGAATCTGATTTCAATAGTTATAGAAAGCAATATTATAAACTAGGAAGAACACTGAATATATTCTCAGGATTCTAATCAGAAGTTGAAGTACAACCATAAAATGGCATGTTTCCATTTTACTGCTGAAACAGCCTACATGATCTTGATACAAAAGATTTACCTGGGAGGGAGTGGAGCACAGGTCTGACTGCAAAATGTCCATAGCTAGAACAAGGACTTCATTTGGAGAAATTTGTTTCCGAAAGATCCATTAAAAAAATTATCTGCCATTGAAACTTGCTGAGTGACCTTGAGCCAGTCACACATTTCAGCCTAACCTACCTCACAGGTTGTTGTGAGGATAAAATGTAGGAATGGAGAATTATGTAAGCCACTTTGGGTGGAGAACCGTGGGGTATAAATGAAGATGACATAATCATCATCATCATCATCATCATCATCAACAGCAACAATAACAATCACTATCTCTCTCTTTAGGGTATGTCATTGTTGTGCTCTATGTGAAACCATCCATGAAGATCATCTGGAGACTTCAGCTGATCGACAATGAATCAGTGCAACTTTAAACTAGATTGAAAAGGAGAGTGCATACTTCTGTTTTTAAATAATTTAATTGTCCACCATTTTATTTCTGGTGAGCTGGTTTTGTTTAGTCATGTTGGTCATGTTTGTGATTTATATACTCCAACGCATGAGCTTGAGAAACTTATAAAGCTTCACTTTCATCCAAAGGACAGTACCACAGGGCCAAAATTCTCCTCTGTTTTATCCAAGCTTTGCAGATTCAGCAGGTCAATGTATCCTGTTTGACAGCTGTGATCACTCATGAGGCAAGCCTCAGATCTGTTCGCCTTGCCACTGTCCACCTCAATAAGTTGCCAGACAGCTGTGAAGCTCTGCAGTGCCTATAGTATTTCTTTCATTTCCTTCTGCCTTGTAAGCAGTGTTCCCTCTAAGCTGAGTTAGTGTGAGCTAGCTCACAGTTTTTTAGCCTCCAGCTCATACATTTTTGTCTTAGCCCAGGAAGGATGGCTCCAGAGCACACTAATTGATGCAGCAGCCAAATCGCTTACTCACAACTTTGGTGCCAGCAGGTCACAAAGAAGAATTTTTGCTCACAAGACTCCACAGCTTAGAGGGAACATTGCTTGTAAGCTGCTTTGCATCTGTGCAGTAGGTAAACCTGGTTCTCCTCCAGGGACATAGATGTTCAGGCAGTTAAATGATGCAGGGGTGTGTGCAAAAATACACATACAAAATAATCTTAATAACATAGACTTAAAGGAACATCAAACATTCAGCAAGGCTTTTTAAAAAGTAGCATTTGCTTATCACTGGCTGAGTGATTAATTTGCTCACTGTTTATTTGCTCAATTGGTTACTGATCAGAAAGCAGCAAGGAAAGACCTGGGTGGGGTGGGGACTTTTTATCCCATCAGGCTGTGTGACAACATTCATACATGAAATATTGGCAGTTGCATTGTGCTGTACTATTTGAATATGCAAAAAATGAGCCAAACTTCCAGGTGTTCAGGCATCCCTATGGAAGAAGAAACATCCTGCTACTCTTTCCTCCAAACTGCACTTGCCATGATGGCTGCTACTGCAGCACTAGGCAAACAGGTAACCAGACAGCCTATAGCTGGGCAGGTAGAGAATCTCTCCCACACTCAACTCCTTAGTGCTTTTGTGCATCCAGGGAAATATATACTCAGGATGTCATTTCTGAGTGTGGCTAAGACACCGTGGCTCAGATATTGCCAAAATATTGCCCAAGGCACCAGGAAAGGAGAGGGAAATACAAAGGAAAGAGGTTTTTTTCACACCAAACCATATATTGGTTGGCTGACTCATTGCCTACTGATGAGCTGAAGCCATCATCAGCTAATAGAGTTGCCAGCTTCAGGTTGGAAATTACCTCAAGATTTGGGAGGTGGAGCCTGTGGAGAGTGGGGTTTCGGGAGGAGAAGAACATCAATGCCATAGAGTCCACCTAGAGCGGCCCCTTAAGAGGGGGAGCCTTCCAGCCTGCCGCCCTGCCCCTCCCTCACCTAAACAGGGTAGTAAATCGCAGGCTGCCACCCACCTTTCTGGGAGGGTGACCTGCTTGCCCAAGGGGAGCCGAAGACGCCGTAGGGAGCAGCCTGGAGCTGGCCATGCCTGTGGCCACCAGCGGGGGTGTTTCGCAATCACAGACCACCCCCCTCTTGCCCCTGCCCTTCCGGCCAGCCAGCAGGGAGGACTCCTGGCGCACCTGCCTTCACTGCCCCAGCTTCTTCTTCTGCTGGCCAGCAGGGCCCAGGGCGCCTGCACTCTGCCTGCCGCCACTGCCCCAGGCTCTACCTGTGCTGCCTCCCTCCACCTGCCCGAGCCAGCCCTACCTGGTGGCTGCCCCACCCCCGGCCCTCCAGGGCCCCGCCAGAGCCAGTCCCGCTGGCCAGCCTCCAAGCAGGGTCCCAAGCCAGGCCAGGCAGGATTGCTGGACTGAGCCCCGGCCTTAAAGCAGGAACGGTGGCAGAGGTGGTGAAGGCCGGGTTGGGCACATGCAATAGGCGCTGGCAGCTCCCTGCAGCCAAGGAGCAGCTTTCCAGAATGGAGGGCTTAGGGTTGCCAGCCTGCAGGTGGGACCTGGAGACACAGAGATCAGGTCCCCTTGAGGAAAGGTGTGCATTGGACTTGGCTGAGCTGCCTCCTCCCCAAACTCTGCCTTCACCAGGCTCCCCCCCCCAGTTCCCAGGTATTCTCTAACTCAGAGTTGGCAACCCTGTTTAGACTCCAGACACTGGCGGAAGCCAGGAACTGTGCTAATTGTTATTGTAGAACCAGATCAGGAGCAAAGAGACTGGGATTGTGGGCTTTCAAACCCCTAAAGGGTTCTTCCTAAAATGCATTTATGTTTGAAAATTGGTTGGTACACTGGGGGGGGGGGCACCAGAAGGTAGCCTCGCCTAGTGTGCAAAAAAACCTGGAGCCGACCCTGTCTCCAGGTGAACTGATCTCTGTTGTCTGTAAACCAGTTGCAATCGCAGGAGACCTACAGCCACCACCTGGAGGATTCTGACTTTGAGGAGCTGGTTGTAACCTTGAATAGGCATTAGTGTCAGGGGAAACAGTAGAGCTCCTCAGCTTGGTATAATGCTTGAGTGGTGGAGTGCAACTGGAAACAGAGGATAGGTGCCTGTGCACATCCTGCACTAGTCCTCTCAACTCTTTCCTGGCTTTACCATATGATTACGGCCTGATGAAGGGTTGAAATGGAAGTGTATCTGGGACATCTGTTGCCGTGGTTAATACTATGTGCTTAACCTCATGTATTGTAGCTTAGCTTCATATGTTTAAATTCAACTTATACTTGTACTGCATCTTTAAAGAATAGTTAATAAAAGTTTTTTTGTAATTTCAAATAGAATTTTGTGTGTATTCCTTCATTACAGTGTTTTGCAGATTTAGTATACCGCACCGACTGTATAGCCATGTTTTGTTATACCACCTGGAGGTTGGCAGCCCTCACTATTACTGCAATAGCAGCAGCTACTGCTGCTTCTATGGGAATTGTAGTTGGGAGGGAGGGAGGGGGTGGGTAGAGGAGTAGGGAGGGAAGGGGGTTACAGAATGCCTTTATGAGGCTGAGTTCAAATTAGTTTCAGAATAAGTCAAGCTATTTGCTTATCTTCTAACAACAGTTCAGTTTTTCTGAACTTAGTTATGATATATAACGCTTGATATAAAGCATCTCTAGTCTGAGATATAAAGCTTTAATTGGCCTTGGATCACAGAATATGAAGGTGTGTCTGCTCCAATTTAAACCTAACCAATTCTTAGGGTCTTCATCAGAGACCCTGCTGAGGTTGAGTGCGAAGGTCCCTGGGACCGGGGCTTTTTCCTAGTGGTACCTCATTTATGCAATACAATTCCTGATTTATCTATTTGTCTGGTGCCTAGATTAATGACTTCTAGATCTAGATATAAAAAAATCTTTTCCCAGTTTTTAATAGTGTGTAAATGACAGTGTTTTACGGCCACTGCTATTTGTGTTCTGATTATTTTGCATTATATAGTTTTATCATTTGTTTTGCTAAATTTTAAATACTATGTGAGCTACCCTGATGATTTGGGTTAACACTGTCTTGTTGGAAATCTCTTAGCAAAAAGAGCTTGAATTCTCCCCCTTGGCTTTTCAAGCCAAATGCCTAGAATCTCTTATTAGCATCCACAAGGTCTCTGAAGTTTTTCACAATTTTAAGACACCGATTTTGAATACATTAATGTCAAGCTCCATAAACAAGGAAACAATGCCTGTACACTGCCTCTCCCAGTCTGCCTATTTCCAAGTCTGGGTGGTCTGAGATACTGTTGGCTAGTAGGGTAGCTACCAACTCAGAACTAGCATGACTCACACCTTACATTCATGTAATATTCTCTGGAATGATAATGAAGCTTTATACCTTTTGGGACTCAGACCCTAAATATAAGGATTTCAGGGCAACACATTCATCTAAAATGCCTGTGTGGAATCAAAATTAGATCAAAAACGAATATGCCTGGCTGGCGTACTGACCATTCTATTTGTAACTGCAAATGGGTCTCTGTATAAAGAAACATTCTATGTAAATTAGCAGATAACTTTTATTTATGGAAATCCTTTAGCAAGAGAGACTGCAAGGTTGTTTGTATGTGGTGGATGCCAAGCGACAGAAAAAAGGGCCGATGCTAAACTATCAAGAGAATGTAATCATCTGCAAGTAGAATAAGTAATCTACTCTGTGCTGTCTGACCAGGCTACAGGAATGATTTCTCTTAAAATGTGTGAGGCACGGCAATATTTATCCTCTTATCTTGCATGTTTATATATATACTACACATAGGGAGGATTTTCATTCCCCCCCCCCCCCCAAGCGACATTTTTCCCCCCCCCCCATAGAGACATTTTGTATTATAATAGAAACTCCAGCTGACTGCAAGTTTTGACATTTCATTGTACATTGCCAACAAATTGTGGCAGAGGATCTATCTTATGATCCTGTATTTGCCCACCGTCATTCCCTTACCTAATTTCAATTTTTAGAAGGGAATACAGATGACTAAGAATGTTCCTGCCCTGGGCATTGATTTTAGGATCCTAAGAACCTAATCTTTCATGTTATAATCAAATTAGGACAGATACACACCACAATTCTCTACATTGAAGTCAATACAAATGATTGTATATTCAGTTGGCAACTTAACAATCCTGGGGAAAAATGCCTCAGATGCTAAATTGAACTAGAGCATGTGGCTATTAAGAACTGCTTGTTGCATACAAATGTACTGAAACAACCAACATGTGTTCGTGCCAGGTAGGGAAGGGTGGAAGCTCAGTCAAAATGACCAGACCCTAGTATTCCTGATTCCAGAGGATGTGAAGGCCTTGTGGCCTAAACTTCTGGAAACCATAAAGCAAACAAAAAACAGTTTAGGATTGTGATCTCCTTTCTCTTATCCCACACATATGCAACGTGCTGGGTGTGTCTGGGTGTGTGTGTGCATGCAATGCAAGCAGGCATAGGACTGCCACATGGACAGCCACTGTTGTGAAGTGACTCACTGTGTGGCTCTAGTGATTGCAATCCCATCTAAGCAAACAAGGGGAGAAATGCCTCTGCTTTGGCTTTGATGTGTTTAAAACTGCTAGGACTGCATGGGGAGGCATCTTGCAAAAGCAGTTTAGCGTATATAGCTGCTTTCTCAGGTGGCACGTATGAATTCGGCCTTCGCTAGTCTTGTAATTTTGAGCAGTAGGGGTTATTGGAAATTACTGCTGCAATACTTTTCAACTGAAGGAAGTTTTAGTTAACAGGCAGTTTTTAGTATTCCTCCAGGCCTTCCAGAATCATGCAAAGACACACAGAGAACAGCAAAAGCCTACAGGGGAGCTTTCTTCAATCAGATAGCTCAAATCTGGGAAAAACCAGTGTCAGAAATGATTCAAGGGAATTGCCAATTTAATGGCGCAGTGCTAAGCAGAGTTATGTCCTTTTAAACCCCTTCAAATGACTTAGAGAGGTATAACTGCTTAGAAATACACTATGTGGGATCATCTACACATTACAAATTCCTTGTGTTCACTGGGGAACAATACGAGGACTTTGCATCAGGCCAACTCTTCTTTCCTTGTGTTCAAAGCATTTGGGAGAAAGGGATTTATCCTCTTCCCCCTCACCCCCTGCTGTTTTTATATTTGCAAACTAGCAGATAGAGCTGCTATTGGCTCCATTGTGAAATTTACCTGTAGCCATCTGTTATACACACTCAGTGTCAGAACTGATCTTAGGTTGAACCTGCATTTGTCTTTCCCATCGGTGTCCTAGCCTTCTGACTCCTTCTTAAAAAAAACTGTCTACATTTGCTTTCATTTTTACACTTCAACTGTGCAAGTATACTTTTGCATGTCTGCATATGTTTATCGCCCTCTCGTGGTGGCTCCATTGTAATTGCACCTCTGCACTGCTTTAAATGAATCTTCTCCAAACAACATTCAAACAAGCATAGAGAAAGACGGCGCCACAGAACCACGAAGCTAATTTAAAAATGCAAATGCAGATTCGACCTTAAGGCGGGAGAGGTGAAAAATATAGAGTTCAAAAGGGGCCCTCCTGATGGATCCAGGCCAATCAGCGAAGAAAGGCAAGCACTTCTCTCACAGTGCCTTATCATGTAGCTTGATCTAGTGACCTTGGCATTTTCCCGTTTTCTCTGACTTGGTATGTCAGAGACCTGTTATTTTCGGCGTGCTTGCCTTTCTTCGCTGGAGGGTGTGGGGCTGCTTTGAGTGCGCACCCCCTCCTTCGCTGGGGCATCCAAACTCTTCCTATCGTGAGTCTTAGCCCCAGCAGGGGTAAGGGTCACAGGGCAGAAAGTGGCATAATGGCCGGCCTCTCCGCAGTGCTGGCACAGCCCTTGCTTCATCTGCTGCTCCCGCAGTGGCTCCTTCAGCTTGGGACACGGTGGCTTCGCAGCCCCTCCCGCTGCCTTTTGTGCCAGCTTGGGGGTGTGTATACGAATCATTTGAAGCCGGTTCTCAGCATCTCCAGCCTCTCTCACCCAATCTGCCAGTGTCACTGGATTCACACTCCAGAGCACCGTCTCCAGGATCTGGTGATTCAGCCCCAACTAGTACTGTTCCACTAGTACAGGTTCCGGCCACCCCTGGATCTTGGCAGCATACATCTTGAACTCATCCGAATACTCTTGCACCAACCGAGCCCTTTGCTTGAGCACCCAGATGCTGGTGCGGGCTTTCTCGACTTCCATGGGGTCCTCGTACTGCCACATGAATGCTTGCACATCTCTGAGCTCAGGGCCCCGCAAGTTGTGTAGCCCCACGTACCAATCAGCCCCACGTTCTCTTGGTCGTGACCCGATGTAGTCTACCTGGTACTCATCCATCAGGAAGGTGTGGCCCCAATCATGGAGGAACTTGTGCACCTGCAGTAGGAAGAAGGCCAACTTCTCCGGGTTGCTGTCAAACATGGCATCCAGCAACTCCCTAGGACGTTCAAGTCCTGGGACCAGGAGTCCTGCTGGCCCGGCAGGTGGTGGCCCCACAGGAGCCTTTGGGCCCCCAGGAACTGGCTGCTGGCCCAGCCCCTGGCCCAGAGGCACCTGGCCTGGCGGCGGCAGCAGCAACAATTGGGCCGGGGGTGCCTGCCCTCCAGGTGGAACTGCTGGGCCAGCAGGATGTTGCAGGTGTAGCTTGTGTTGCACCATTTGTGCAACCATACATAGGAGGTCGAGGAACATCTCCCTCCGGAGTTCCTCTTGCTGGGCCTGGAACTGGCAGTTCATCAACTGCATCTGGTCCTCAATGTCACCAGCATATCTTCCCGCATCTCGAGCACTCTCTACGGCAGGAAAGTAGTTGTAGTGGCTGGGTCCTGCCCCCGGCCGAGGCGTATTTATCCACAACTCTCTTGTATCCATGGAGAGTCGAGCCCACAAATAAGGATTGGGCCTGGGCCTCTCTATGCCATATGCATCTGCTCCCCCACTCGCCCTGCTGCTCGGGGTAGTGGTGATAGGGATCCCTGTCAATACTGGGATCTCCTCAGCAGAGGTAACTGGAACTTCCCCATTCTCTTCACCGCTCATGGTGAGGTGCGAGGTTCAGGGATGAAAAAGAGTTCTGACACTCTGTCAGAGTCCCGCAACAATCAGTTCTCCACACTTTCTTTCCAAAGAGTAAAGCTTTATTGGAGGCAGGAAAGGCAGGTCATCTGCTATACACACTCAGTGTCAGAACTGAACTTAGGTCGAATCTGCATTTGTCTTTCCCACCAGTGTCCTAGCCTTCTGACTCCATCTTCAAAAAAACTGTCTACATTTGCTTTTGTTTTCACACTTCAACTGTGCGAGTATACTTTTGCATGTCTGCATATGTTTATCACCCTCTCGTGGCAGCTCCATTGTAACTGCACCTCCACACTGCTTTAAATGAATCTTCTCCAAACAACAAACAAGCATAGAGAAAGACGGTGCCACAGAAGCACAAAACTAATTTAAAAATGCAAATCCAGATTCGACCTTAAGGCGGGAGAGGTGAAAGATATACAGAGTTCAAAAGGGGCCCTCCTGATGGATCAATCAGTGAAGAAAGGCAAGCACACCAAAAATAACAGGTGCACATACCAAGTCAGAGAAAATGGGAAAACGCCAAGGTCACTAGATCAGGCTACATGATAAGGCACTGTGAGAGAAGTGAAAGCTAACATTCCAGCAAATTAAGACAGTCAGTAACAGCCTCATCCTCCCCCCACCCCCAGTGATGGCAGCATAGCTGACAGTTTCATGCAAGGACTTTGTAAAGTCTAAATAAGTTCTAAGAATGGCAAGTTGGTGGTTCATTAGTATACTATTTGATTACCCACCCACAAGAATTGCTGTGCTTTACTAAACCTGTTGGAAGTGGAGGATGCTGTCCCCTGCCTCAGCTTTCAGAGAGAGCACTATAGATTTAGAGACAGATAGAGGTCAGGACACACAGAGCATCCTTTCCTTCCTGCTATCTGATACTACCATGTGAAGTATAATGCAATTCTTATGAACATGCTATTCTTATGTCCAACTTGACACTTTCTCTCACACACTCAAAGATGGAGCACACACTCTCCATCTTTGCCACCATGGATGTAGGTCAGGCATTCTTCATCTGCATCCATCTAGCTAGTTAGATTAGATTCTGTTCCTATCTCTCAACTTGCACTATCTAGAATGTAGTTTCTTGAAATGGACAAGTGGTTCTGTGTAACTCTGTAAATTTGCTAGCACACATAGTACTGAGAAGCTGCTGCTGTGTGTAGCTTAGTGCACTCTGCTATGTATAGAGATTCCTGGCTGTACCATACTAGTGAATATAACAAAAACAAGGGCCATCTAGTCCAGTATGCTTTTAACAGTGGCCAGTCAGATGCTTCTGAAAGTTCACCAGGAGGGCATGAAGATGATGTTTTTGCTTGTCTGTTCCCATCATACTGATCCTAGTTCATTTCAGATCCAGTTTTCACAGAAAAAAGAATCTCAGGAACAGTTCCTCTTCAAGCAGTAGAAAAGAGTAAGAGTCCAGTAGCACCTAAAAGCAGGGGTCATTTCGTAGAAAAAGAGGTGCAGGAGCTCATTAGCATAACTCATTAGCATAACTCATTTGCATATGCCACACCCCCTGCCATCACTGGAAGTGTGACAGAAGGCAACACCCACCACTCAGGCTGCACTGGACTGTTTTGGATTGCTAGCTATTGCGGGGAGGGGAGAATGTGCAGATCTGTCCTCGCAGAGGAGGGAGAGCTTGTATGGGAATAAAACTTGGTCTTAAAGGTGCCACTGGACTGTTTTGGACTGGGGGGCCAGGGGGGGGGGCTCTGCAACTTACCTGGCTGCTTCTTGCTCTGACTGAGGGCTGCTGGGGCTTGTTGCATGTGCCCACCCCCTGGGCTCTTTACTGCCGGAGCTTCGCTCCTGTGTGCTCCTGCAGGAAATGACCCCTGCCTACAAGACTAACAGCATTTGTGGTAGGGTCTGAGTTTTGAGGAGACTCACAAAAGCTCAGACCCTACCACAAATTCTGTTAGTCTTTTAGGTGCTACTGGACTCTTACTCTTTTCTACTGCTACAAACAGACAAACCCAGCTACCCATCTTGATCTAGTTCCTCTCCAAATCAGCTGTGCATGCAGAAAACCACACCAATACCTTCCACTGGGCTGGGCTGTATCGTGAGCTCAGCCCATGCTGGTCAGCTGTGATCCTCTTGCACCATGTCAGAGGAGGCAGCACAGGCTCCCTCAAAGTGCATTCTACAGATGTAGAAAGTGTCATCATTTCACAGGAAAATTGGTTTAACACAGAAAATCCATCTGATAATATCTTAAGAGCAAGTGATGTTATTTTCCTCCTTATCTAAACAATTGCGACAAATTGTTCACTGAGCATGCATTTTAAAATGCATTGTCCTTATCAAAAGAAGTGGAAAGATTGATGGCATAAAAAGGTGAACACCCACACATTCAGGTTAGTTTCTATGATCAGTTAATTTTGGATAAGAAGCCTTCAAATTGTCCTAGCCTTTGATTCATTTCATGTTCAAGGGATAAATCACAGGCTCATGTGAGTTGAAGGAAGATCAAAGAGAGTGGCTAGAAAACCAAAAGGGAGTAACTTATTTTTCATAATGGGCTAAGTAAAAAAACCCAAGCAATAGTAGAGGTATCATTTCTGGTGGGTAGAGTTCATAGTGCCATGATGAATAATTCACAGAGATCTGTGATTGATCTTAGACAGTCTGTAAGACTATGTGGCCTTTATTGCTACAGAATTCCTTATTTTGAGGAGACACTATGTGTATATATGTATGTTCAGAAAACAAATGCAGGGGTCATTTTGTAGAAAAAGAGGCACAGGAGCTCATTAGCATAGCTCATTAGCATAACTTATTTGCATATGCCACACCCCCTGACATCACCGTGTGTCAGAAGGCAACACCCACCACTCAGGCTCCACTGGACTCTTTTGGATTGCTAGCTATTGAGGGGGGGGGGGACGTGCAGATCTGTCCTCGCAGAGGAGGGAGAGCTTGTACCTGAATAAAAGTTGGTCTTAAAGGTGCCACTGGACTGTTTTGAATTACTGGCTATGGGGGGGGGGGAATGTGCAGATCTGCCCTCACAGAGGAGGGAGAGCTTGTACCTGAAGGCGGGCTAGGGAGGGGCTCTGCTACTTACCTGGCTGCTTCTTGCTCCTTGTGGCCCGACTGAGGGCTGCTGGGAGCAGGGGGCGGGGCTTGTTAAATGTGCCCGCCCCCTGGGCTCCTTATTGCCGGAGCTCCACTCCTGTGCACCCCTGCAAATGTGCAACCTAAAATATCTATCTGGTGTATGGAAGGGTTATCTCTGCAGATAACGTTATCAATTAGATTCTAAAAGGTGCAGTCATCTTTGCTCCATATGTTGTCCTTTGTGTTCTTTCCATTTCTCATCCTTATAGATTTCACACCAAGAACAGAATCTTCCTTACTGAACAGAAACCCAGATTAAAACTTGACAGCTATAAGGTAAGTATAATGAAATAAACAAGAGAGCAGAAGCAACATAAAGCAATTCACTCCACCAAAGCCCCAGTAGCAGAGGGGGAAATCCTTGGATAGTACAAGAAGTTCTGTTTTTACAAGTGAAAACTGATGGAAAGCGCATTTAGTCCCTTGCAAACTACCTTGTATCAAAGCCTCTAACAGGAACAAGCTAGCACAGCATAGGAGCTTGCTTTAAGAGAGAAGTATGTCAAAACTGTTCAGCTCTGACTGCTTTGCTTTGGAACTAGACAAAGGAATAGGATTTTTTTTCCATTTTAGCAAAAAGTGATGGAACGACACTGACCATGTAGGACTGACAGTTACCCTGACTTGTGTTTTATTTAACATAGTCTATTGTATTTTGCTTGTTCAGATGAATAACATGGATCTTAGTGGTCAAGAGCCTTGGTCCACTATTGTAAGATACTTTCTTCATTGCTATGGGGTTATGTTAGCATCTGAATGACATAAACTATAACAGCTGCAAAAGAAAACTCAACACTTTGTTTCATTCAGAATGGTTAATAGAAATTGTATTTCAATTGGGAAAACATGCCTCACATTTTTAAGCCTGATAAACTTTGATCATTTATTTGTGCCTTTCTGATGAAACCATTTGACCAGCTTTATAGAAAGCTCAACAAATTCTCCACTGCAAATGAAGTATCAAGGATAATTTACAGGATAGTTTTGTTGTTTTCAGGAATCATTTGTGTGTAAGAAACTAACAAGTGCTATTTTTTCCAGCATAGTTTAGAGATACAGATTCCTAAATTTCAGTTATGGGTTTATATCATGGAATATAAGAGTGTTGGAAACAATTTCCACTCCACCTGCTTTACTGGAAAACAATAAAATTCTCTCTGTAGAACCCATTAAAATGCTATAAATGGCATGAGGGAGTCTCATCATTTTTAGGATTCTGAAATAGCTGAATAATTTCATTCTGTAGCATGATGTTTCTCAGAATTAACAAACCAAGACAAGGTTTTTACTACCACATAGCAATACAAAACTAGTGTTGGAAATACCAGGGAAATACCAAAGAGGTGTGCTATGGGCATGATCCATAATACCATTTGTGAAAAATATGGCATAAATTCCCCAAATCAATATATGCTAATTGTTTAAGGAGAACATGAAATGAATTAAATGGGGCTGCTGTAGTTTGCTGGTCAGCCACAGGTCAACTAATTTCTGAACGGGGGGGGGGAATCTATCATAAGAATGCCAAGTTTGTTCATGATCAGGGGTCATTTCGTAGAAAAAGAGCTAGGGGGACTCATTAGCATAACTCATTAGCATATGCCACACCCCCTGACATCACCGGAAGTGTGTCCTCCCCACAGCCGGCGGCGACCTCCAGCGGGCACCAGCAGGGAGCTCCAGGCCCCGCCCTCCCGCACCTCACCCGGGGGGATGGCGTCCCCCCGCGTCCCCCCCCAAATGACCCCTGTTCATGATGAACATGCTCTGTCCCTCTTGCCTCATGTATAGAGTGCATGTGAAAACATCCTGGTTTCAAAACTCATATCTGTTAGCAGAAATGCCCGTACTTCAATGAATTGCAGTTTGTCCAAGATTCTGTATCAGGATTAAACTGCACAGGAGAAAAGAGGGAGCATGTGACCCAGACATTATATTAATTTGTGCTTGTTGCCAATGTACTGTGGTTTCTAATTCTGTCTTAATAGAGCTAACATGTCTTGCTACCTTTGTTTTCATAAGGTCTACTGATCTGGTGAGAGTGCCCCCAAGTGGGAGGGTTTTTGTGTCATGAACTCTGTGTAGTGCCTCAGTTAGTTCCTGTTAGATGATAGTTCCAGTTAGATGTTAGTTCCTGGGTGCCCTGGTAGGTGCTTATGTCTAGAGGCCAGATATATCTATACATACAAAGACATTTGTTAGCAATAAGACTTTGATGTCACGCTACTGCATTTAAGTTCTGGTGAATAGGAATTGCCAGTATTAAACTATGATGTGACTAGGTCTACAATACATTTCAAATGGCAAACTATAGTGGTAGCGTGGCACCAATCTATATATCTAATTCCGAAGATGCCCCCTGTGTGCGGATACCTAAATATGTGCATCGGGGGCACCTGGGGGGGGAGGGAGATTTTTGTGCACACTTGGTACGGTCCCCAGGTGTGCACAAAAATCTTAAAACCTGAAAAAAATATCGGGGGGATACTTAAATCCCCCCAAAAGTAACAGAGCGTCCCCTGCGCCTGCGCAGGGAACGCTCTGCGAACTCCCTCACCACCGCCGCTTGGGGGGGGAAGAGAGCAGCGAGGCCTGAGCGACAAGCCTCTCGGCCCTCGCTTCGGAGGAGCCGGGGGGGAAAGAGCAGCGAGGCCCGAGTGGCAAGCCACTCAGCCCTTGCTTCGGAGGCGGGAGGAGACGGGGGAGGAACCGGCGGGATGGGGGGGAACTTACCTCCTCCTACTGCTTCCTCCTCTGCCTCCTGTGTGGAGGTCCCTCCCCCCCATAAGTATTGCGGGTCACGCCCCCTTGTATAGTATATGAATCAATACTAAGAATCTTGAAACATTGCCTTCAGTACCTCAAGATTGTGATGAATCAACAACAACAGACAAACCTGATGAAGAATATGCAAATGAAATGATTACTAGAATGCCGTTGTTTGTCTTAGTTGTTTATGTAATTAGTATATTAGATTAGGACCTTGTTCCTAAGATATGACCTCATTATTGGCTGTAAATATTTCTACAGAAGTGACATCATTCTGAATGTACTGTTGAGCTTCATGGTTAATGCTTAAGTTGTATTTTTGTTAATGAATCATTCTAAAAATACTTCAAAAATTCACACCTAGCAGAATATAAAAACAGAAAAAATTTGTAAAATTACACACACTGATTTAGTGTTTTACTTACTCACCTGGAGATTGGCAACAATGGTTCCCGAGGAGGAAAAGTACAGTCTTTCTCCGCAGTGGGCACCAAAGCAGCTTACATCATTCTCCTCTCTCCCTTTTGAACTGCACAACAATCCTGTGAGGTAGATTAGCTGAAAGTCTGTGACTGGTCCAAAATCACTCACTTAGCTTCCAGAGCATCCTGCAACAACTCCCGGATTGCGGCGAGGCTCCCCTGCCGCGAGGGGTAAGTGCACTTGGCAACCCTAGCCACAGGGCTCCTTGAAGCTAAGAGGAACAACACCACTAGTTTGCCTTGCACCCACACGAGGTGCAGAGAATGGCCTGCTTGGGTTTCCCTTTCCACTCTTCTTACTCCTTGAGAATAAGAGGAGTGACCTGGGAAACTCAGCATTAACCCCCCCCCCCATATGCCTACATCACTTCTGGAAGTGACTATGTACATCGAGTCCGCCCCCCCCATCAAAAATGTCCTAGCTACGGGGCTGGTGTCCAGGCTGGCAGTGGGCAGGGGAGAGGAGCAGACCCAGCCCCCAGCCAATGGCACACAAGTACTCTTGAGTGGTGGTTGATGGGCGCACAGCACAACCAGTGGGAGAGCTGGAAATGGCCAACGAGTTAGGAGAATTATATATATAGGATTATTTCTCAATCTTAATAATTGCCAGAGTTGCCAACTGCCCAAGGGAGAAATGTCCTGTCTCTTTAACAGACATTTAATGGGATGTTATTCACCAGGTGATGTTACTTACTTCCATACCATGAAGAGCTTCAGCTGCCCATTTCTGCACATTTAGCCTCCACAAGAGGCAGGACTTTTTTCCAGGCCTGTTGGCAAACCTAATAACCACTAATTGTCCTTTGAAACACAAAGTGGTGTTTATTCCAAATATGTGGTTAAGAGAGCAATCCTAAGGACTTTTTCTGCTGCCTTTCCACCTTTCCTAAGGCAGCACACAGAGAAACAATACAAGATGAGAGAAATAAACATTGGGGGGGGGGTATGCCAAGCAAACTTTTAAAAAAGTTTTTACCCGCTGGCAGGAGACACCACTAGAGGGAGGCAGATGAATCTCCCTAGGGAAGAAGTTCCAAAGTTTTGGTGCCATGATCAAGAAAGCCCTTTCTCAGGTCACCACCCATCTATCTTCGGTTGGCAGTGGCAACCAAAGCAGGATCTCTGAAGATGACCAGAGTGAGCGAGTGGGTTCATATGGGAGAAGTATTTTATCCTTCAGGTATTTTAGTCCCAGGTTGTACAGGTCTTTAAAGGTGATGGCCAGCACCTTGAATTAGGCCTTGAAGCAAATTGGAAGCCAGTGTAGATGGAAAAAGACTGAAGTGAAATGGTTCCTATGGCCCATTCCAGTCAACACTCTGGCTGCAGCATTCTGTACCAACTGTAGCTTTCAGATAGTCTTCAAGGGCAGCCCCACATAAAGCACACTGGAGTAATCTAGTCTAGATCCTACCAGGGTATACACCACACTGGTGAGAGTTATTTTATTTTATTTATTAGCTTTTTACCCCACCCTCCTGGCAAGGCCGGCTCAGGGCGGCTTACAGCAATATAAAATGGTACAATAAATAATAAAACCGGACAAACACAAATTTAAAACGGTAATTATACAACTTAATAAAGTGTTAGCATTAATTCCTCAGGCGCAGTCAGTATCATAATTTACTACAGATGTCCCAGGCACTCGGGTCAGGCGATATTTAGGTTGAGCTATATTTGGGGGGACCAAGTGGGTTGGGCTCACTCCCCCAAACTGTCAGATGTCGGTGGTGGCAGTGGTGGTGGCGGCTCCAAAAGCCTGGCGGAAGAGCTCCATTTTACAGGCCCTGCAGAACTGTAACAGGTCCCATAGGGCCCTGATCTCCTCCGGGAGCTCGTTCCACCAGAATGGAGTCACCACCAAGAAGGCCCTAGCCCTCTTTGCGCAAGCCTGACCTCCTTGATGGTCAGGAGGACCAGCCGGTTCTGGGTCCCTGATCACAGTGCTCTCTGGGGAACATATGGGGAAAGACAGTCCCTCAGGTATGCAGGTCCCTAGCCATAAAGGGCTCTAAAGGTAGTGACCAGCACCTTGAACTGAATCCGGTATGCCATAGGCAGCCAGTGCAGTTCTTTTAGGGTGGGCTGGATGTGTTCCCGCACAGGATGACACAACAACAGCCTCGCCACTGCGTTCTGCACTAGCTGCAGCTTCCGGATTTGGGCCAGGGGTAGCCCCATGTAGAGGGCATTACAGTAATCCAGTCTCGAGGTGTTGCTAAGTCGTTGCGTTAGAGGAAGGGAACCAGCTGCCTAATCAGCCTAAGATGGTAAAAGGCTGACCTGGCAGTGGCTGCTACCTGGGCCTCCATTGTTAGGGAGACGTCTAGGTGCACTCCCAGACTCCTGACCTCCGGTGCTGGCACCTGAGATCTTTTCTGCCTAGGAAGGTCTGCAGCTGGCTCCTTAGCCAAAGCTGGTGAAAGGCACCCCTGGCCACTACTGCAATGTTCCCTCTAAGCTGTGGAGTCTTGTGAGCAAAAATTCTACTTTGTGAGTTACTGGCTTTAAAGTTGTAAGCCAGTGATTTGTCTACTGCATAAATCAGTTAGCTCTGGAGCCCTCCTTCCTGAGGTAACTGAGGCAAAAGTGTGTGAGCTGGAGGCTAAAAAATTGTGAGCTAGCTCACACTAACTCAGCTTAGAGGGAACACTGACTGCAACCTGTTTATCCAGCAGAAGACCAGGGTCTAGGAACATGTCCAAGATCCTTTAGGGGGTGTGCAAGCCCATCCAGAACAGAGGATAACCCATTTCCTGGGTCAGACCTTCCTTCCGCCAGTAGCACCTCCGTTTTGTCAGGATTAAGCTTCAGCTTCTCTACGCAAAATCCTACTCAGATCTACTCAGTGGGGCTTACAACAAGGAAAGTATTCTTAGAGTTGTGCTGCTAGTGACAGAAAACAAAACACACACTTTGTTTCAGCCTGAGTCCATTGTGGGCCAAACTAGAAATGATGGCATCCTTGGGGTCACCACAAGGACACCACCACCATTTAAAAAATCCCATGAAAGCCCAATTTTGATTGGACCCATGGATCTGTACTCATTTCCCCCCCATGCCTTCTCATGTACCTAAACAGCGCTCGCGCTCTCTCTCTCTCTCTCTCTCTCTCTCTCTCTCTCTCTCGGTTACCACCCCCTCAGTTACAATGTTTCAGGGGGCCCAAGCCACTGTCAACCAGCTAGCCAGTAAGGGAAGCACCACCCCCGCAAAGCCCCCTCCCGTGATGATGCCACTTCCAGGAGATGTCATCGTGGTGCGTGCTATGTGCACGCACCAGAAGATATCCCATCTGCACCCAGGAGACTCCCCGCTGGCAGCCAGGTAGGACCTGGCAACCCCCCCTCTCTGCGTGGCCATTTTGGCACTTAATAAGACATGGGGCAGGGGAGACAAGAGTGCCTCAGCCTGCTGCAGGCCTGATCAGGACTGGGCCATCACAGCTTTTAAAAATGACTTTAAAATAGGGGTGTGTCCTTGTTGGTGGCACATCCAGTCTGGCCCTCATTTCCTGCCAATCCTTGAACCCAGCATGGCTGGTGGCTCCAGAAACTCTCCACAGCACTATGCCTGCACTTGGACTTGTCAGCACATCTGTGTCTTAGAGCTGAAAACTATCCTATCAACTGATAGCCCATTCCATTTTCAGACTTCTTCGAATCAGGGTATCTTTGACAGTGTGGGTACCAAACTTCAGCTTCTACCTGGTGTAGAATTTAACCAAACAATTTTGCTTCTTCCAATAAGTGACAAAGGGGAGGGCTGTGAAAGTGCTGTGGATTTCATAAGAGGGCCAGAAACCTGCAGAATATGGTATGGATACAGACGTTAGCTTCCTGGGATTTCAGCTTTCATTAAAAAAAAATACCTTGCAGGTTCCTAGCTTTCAGAGTTGCAGCTATGCTTGAAATTAGGGAGGCAATATGGCAGAAAACAGCAGGGTGTCCAAACAAAATTTCCAGGGATTAGCAGGCAGTTTTCTCTGTGTTACTTTGGTACTGCCTTCTCTTTTTCTGACTAGAAGAGTCAGATTAAAGTATGCAAAATATGAATATGCTGATTTGCTTGATTTTAATAAATTATGCAAGTCACAGAATTTATCTTTTCTAGATGCAAGATGAATTTATTTTTAATACATAGTACACAGCTCTGTTTAGGTTCGCATGATAAAACACAGCATGATAAAAAGTAGAGACATCACCCTGCCAACAAAAGTCCGCATGGTCAAAGCAATGGTATTCCCAGTAGTCATGTATGGCTGTGAGAGTTGGACTATAAGGAAGGCCGAGCGCCGAAGAATAGATTCTTTTGAACTATGGTGCAAGAAGATCAAATCAGTCAATTCTAAAAGAAATCAACCCTGACTGTTCCCTGGAAGGCCAGATAATGAAACTGAAGCTCAAATACTTTGGCCACCAAATGAGAAGGGAGCACTCACTGGAGAAGACCCTGATGCTTGAAAAGGTTGAAGGTCAAAGAAGACGGGGATGGCAAAGGATGAGATGGTTAGACAGTGTCATAGATGCAGCGAACATGAAATTGAGCCAACTTCAGAGGACGGCGGAAGAGAGGAGGGCCTGGCGGGAGCTGGTCCATGGGGTCGCAAAGAGTCGGACTCGACTGTGCGACTGAACAACAACAACACACAGCTCTGAGTACAGCCTAAGAATCTTCATGTATATAGCCAGTGGGTTTCAAGTAAGGGAACTGAGCGCATGCTTCAGTTTCACCCATTGAAATCAATGGAACTCAAAGGCACTTAGGCTGTGGTCACACGACAAGGTAATAGCAATTTGTTCCCACTATGAATTTAATTGGGAATATTTTTTCCCAGGTTGGGATGTTCATACATCCCTCCCCAAACCGCAAGCATTGTGCGAGGAGGCTCTGGGCACCGTCTAGAAGGGGACCATAGGCATTTAAACTTTAAATGACATGGCTGGAAGCTTCCAAGCAAGGGTGGAGTGAAAGGGATCAATGGAATGGCTTTTAGATGGTTAAACCTAACAGCAGGGTGGGTGAGCTGAATAAATACCCGAAAAATACCAATACAGTATTTTTGGGTATTTATTCAGCTTGGTATATACTAGGGTTGCAAGCCTCCAGGTGGAGCCTGGGGATCTCCCGCTTTTACAACTAATCTCCAGCTGACAGAGATCAGCTCCCCTGGAGAAAATGGCTTTTTTGAAGGGTAGGCTCTATGGCATTGTACCATGCTGAGGCCCCTCCCCTCCCCAAACCCACCCTCTCTTGGATCCACCCCCAAAGTCTCCAGGTATTTCCCAACCAAACCCAACAACCCTAGTATATACTGAGCACACACTCCTACTAGATGCTAAGCTAAGAGCTCCCTCTTCTGGCAAGTTGCCATGGGACCACAGCAAGATGAGTGCTTGTGCTGTCAGCCCTCAAGATGCTGGTTTGAGACTGCAACCTAACACTGGCTCTGCGGCAGCTCCTCCATCTTTCTCTGCTAGGGTAAGCCACCTCAGTCTGGTGGGGGTCTGTCAGAGTGTGGTTCCTGTGGGTGACTAATGGAGGGAAGAGCCTACCTCAGGCCTGTTTTAAAAACTCTAATCCATCCATGAAAACCAAAAGAAGGCTCAATGCGCACCAAAGACTTAACAGATTTATCAGATCATAAGGTTTTGTGGGCTACAGCCCACTTTGTCAGAGGCAGCCTGCCCGTGAAGCTTTCTAGATTCCAACTTTTGTATGTTTTTACTATATATAATAGAAACTGCATCCATAAAGCTTGGTGGGAATGTATTTTGGTGTAGCTTATATGAATCCTTTCCTGTTGAGCCCTTAGGGGAAAGAGGCTAGTTATAAAGATGGTTCCTCCTGGTATTCTCTCCTTCCAGCTGTGCTGGCCCTTCAGAACCAGGTTGCAGCTTGAGGTTCAGCTCCTGCTGTCTCAGCTACTTTGTTGTAGTTCTGAGGTGAAAGGAATCTATTGTGAGAAGCCAAATTCCCTGTGGTGAACCCACCTCCTTCCTTTCATCATTTCAAATCCTTACTGTGGTTGAAAATTTCTTCCAAATAGAAAAGCAAAAATACAGTTTTACACTTTACCTAGGGCCAGATTTCTCCTCCTCTCTTTCCAACAAAATTTTTGCATAGCTTTGTCCTAAACATGAAGGACAATGAAAACAGGATGGGGGGAGCAGTCATCTGAGAAAAAGTGGCAGCTGAATTATGCTGCCAACAGCTGACATTCTGAGCAGAGTGTTAAAAAAATACGGCAGAGATCTTTCCTGACAAGTGTAGAAACCACCAGCTTTTTAGTGTGCAGTTTTACTGCATGATCCATTATTGTCAGCATCATCGTTCTGTTTTGGATGCGACAACCTTGTTTTTCCTAAAGGATTTAATTATATCAAATACAATCAGACTCATAAACTTCATGTACAGTTCTAGGCTCAATCCTGAGGGGAACTGGAGATGGCTCATGAGGTGCTGAATACTGTTCACTGTCATTTCAACCAAAGGATACTTTCCCAGCTCAAGCCTGGAGAGTGCAGATTTGCTGTCTAATCTATTCCATGGATACAACTGCAGGTTAAAGGCTCTTGTCAGATTTGTTCTTGAGCAGAAAGGCTGACTTGGAAAGTTACAGATTCAGAAATGTGCTGCTGGATATTTTTGAAGACATCAGTACCTATGAATTCATCTGTGTGTCTGTGTGTGTGTGTGTGTGTGTGTGTGTGTGACTGTATCTTCCTGAGAACTACAACATATGGGTGTGTATTGATTCATATTTACCTTGCAGCTTCCCAGTTTGTGCACACAAATGGATTTAAGCATACAAGGAGGAGGGAAACAAGGTTACTTTGGAAGTAACAAGGAAGCACCAGAAATATCTATGAGAAAAAACAGATTCCCAGTTTGGTGTAGTGGTTAAGTGCGCGGACTCTAATCTGGGAGAACCGGGTTTGATTCCCCACTCCTCCACTTGCACCTGCTGGATGACCTTGGGCAAGCCACAGTTCTGGCACAGCTGTTCTTGAAAAAGAGCAGTTTCTGTCAGAGCTCTCTCAGCCCCACCTACCTCACAGGGTGTCTGTTGTGGAGAGGGGAAGGGAAAGGAGTTTGTAAGCTGCTCTGAGACTCCAAGTGAAGGGCGGGGTATAAATCCAATCTCTTCTTCTTATTCCCTCTCCCCCACCCCTGAGTAAAACAGAGAAGCCATTCGAAGCCTGCACTGCATTCTTACTTGACACAGCTGTGCCTCATGTGTGCATGCTTCAGATGCCTGTTTACAGTTCAATCCTAAACAAAGCTATACCCTTCTTAGCCCATTCACTTTAAAATCTGTTAAAATGCAGTGAATACACATTCAATCCATGTGTACATGCAATCTGCATACAACACACATACAATCCATGATTTTTCTTGTATTGAATCATTCTCATGTTACATTCAGTGACTGTACAGCTGAACATGAAACCCTACCTTTAACAGGTGGCAGCAGTGGCTCTGCCTGGTGTGCCAGCTGCTGCCCTTCCCAGGTAGGAAAGATCTTGCCACTGTGGTAAATATCCTGGTAACATCTAGATTAGATAACTGCAATGAACTGTACATGGGGCTACCCTTGAAGTCTGTCCAGAAGCTGCAATTGGTATAGAATGCTGCAGCCAGAATGTTGACTGGAGTGGGTTGTATGGACCATATTACTCCAATCTTGTTCATATATACTGGCTCACAATTTGTTTCCAAGCTCAATTCATGGTGTGTTTATTGACCTTAACAGTGCTACATGGCTTCAGAGAAGGCCCTACTTTGGGTGCCTTCGCCAACTGAGGCTAGACAGGCGGCAATCTGAAAAAGGGCCTTCAGTTGTGGTGCTGAAACATTGGCACTTCCTCCCTAGGGAGAGTAATCTGTCTCCCTCTTTTGTTGTCTTCCACCAGTTTGGCATACTCTAAGTCTTTCTTCCCTGGTTGTGTTGTTTTCATATGCTTGTAACTTTTGTTACTGAATTGTTTTAACATTTTATATGTACCTTATTTTAAACGCTGTTTAAATGTTTTAGATGCTATAATATTTTGATGTTTGCCATGTTGGGGATCCTATTTGGGTGCAAATGTGGCATAGAAATGTTTTAAATAAATAAATACATTTATCCAGTTACTAGTCCCTGTTTCATTTGTGAAGTGGACATCTGTTGGCTCTTTCTTACAAATCGTTGTAAGAACATTCATGCGGTTGTATGAGCACTCACTGTAACATGAACAGGGCTCAGCTCTGTTTAGGATTGTACTAAATTATGGAGTACCACTTTTGCCATTTGTCTCCTGTTGGATCCCCCACCCTGAGTTTTATAAATAAGAGCTACTAAAATTGGTCCGAATTTGCTGGAAGAGATTATCTCAATCTGGAAACCTTGACCATTATTTCTAAAGATGCAGTAGCCAATTGTAGTTACTCTCCTGAGAGGAAAGCACTCTGCATATGGTCAAAGGTGATCTCTCCTATATTACTGTTTCACTTGCACCAGGAGCCAGCCTTTGCCAGGTCTGTGAATAGCAGTACAAATAAAGTCATCATACGTACTTAGGAAGCAGTGAGCTAGACAGCCATAGGATCAGGGACAAATCAATGCACATGGTAACGTGGGGGCCACACACACTCTCACAAAGTACACTGCCAGGTTGCTTATGGCAATGTATTACAATATACATTGAAAGGATGTATTTATCTGAAGCACTATTGTGTGGTAGAAATCCAGCAGTACGAATATTCCTATTTTGCCATCTTGTTTAAACATACCCAAAGGATATTAGTTTTATCCATATCCAGTGAATAAAGCCATATGTACTCTGGGAAAAAGAAAGACTTTTTAAAAAGAAATTCTTCTTTCAGTTAATTTTAACTTCATTATTAAGATGAATTGTAATGCCGTTTAAAGCCCTAGAGGCAAACTGGCTTCATTTGATTTCTTCTGGTAGATGAGAAAAACTGTTAGCAGTTGCAATCTTCTGTGAAATGTATCCTGTGCTCTTGAGCTTACATTTTTAATGTGCCTTTCAAACTAAAATTGATTTGCTTCTTTCTTTTAAAATAAAAAACAATGCATATTTTATAAGAAAATGAACACCTTTGATTTCGTCTCCTGCTAGAGAGATGCTGGTTATTAGAATTTTGATAGGACAGCATGCAGAATTATTAATTGTTTTATCAGAAATGCACATTCTTCCCCTGGTTAATTTCTTTCCTGTTTCATGACAATATGCATAAGATCACTGGTAAATTACCAAAGATTCCATATGCCATAGATATATGGTTAAAATAAACAGGATAACCCTAGGTAATTACAAGGTGTTGCTTAAACCATTCACTTCTTACATAAACCAAATATGTTTGCCTTAGTGTTGTCCAGGGTATAGACTAGTCCTGGCTATCATTTCACATTGTATTCAAGGAGCTCCATAAGAATTATATGCTATGTACTTTCTTTTGTCTATCTTGACTCTACTGACGAATGACGTCATGGAGTGCCCCATACCTTCTGTTATGGTAGATGGATAAAAATATCTCTCTAGCCACCATCTTTACACCACAAATATATTTTAATTTTGTCATGACCTTATTTGGTCACCTCTTTTCTGCAATGAAAAGCCCTAGAGACTTCAGGCATAGCTCAGTATCTATTGTGTGGTTAGATCCAGGTGGTCAGCCGTGTTGGTCTGAAGCAGTAGAACAGAATTCAGTGGCACCTTTAAGACCAACAAAGGTTTATTCAAGGTAAGAGCTTTCGTGTGCAAGGCACACAGGGTGTCTGTTGTGGGGAGGGGAAGGGAAAGGAGTTTGTAAGCCGCTCTGAGACTCCAAGTGAAGGGCGGGGTATAAATCCAATCTCTTCTTCTTCTTCTTCTTCTTCTTCTTCTTCTTCTTCTTCTTCTTCTTCTTCTTCTTCTTCTTCTTCTTCTTCTTCTTCTTCTTCTTCTTCTTCTTCTACATTGGAATGGTAGGTGAGGTTCAAACTTATAGACAGGCTATAGACTTATTTGTATTTGGAAAAGTGTACCTTGCATACGAAAGCTCATACCCTGAATAAACCTTTGTTGGTCTTAAAGATGCCACTGGACTCTAAATTTATTCTAAAGGTAAAGGTAAAGGTTCCCTTGCTTGAAAGCCAGTCGAATCTGACTCTAGGGTTGTGGTGCTCATCTGTCCGAAGACGTTTCCGTGGTCATATGGCCGGCATGACTAGATGCCAAGGCACACATAATGCTGTTACCTTCCCACTGAAGTGGTACCTATTATATCTACTTGCAATTTCTTGCTTTTGAACGGCTAGGTTGGCAGGAGCTGGAACTAGAGACGGGAGCTCGCTCCATCATGCAGCAACTTGGATCTCGAACTGCTGAACTACCGACTTTCCACAGCCTGCAGTTCAGCATCTTAACCGCTTGAGCCACGGCAGCTCCAAATTTATTCTACTGTGTTGTTAATTCCCAAACTATTTTTAGAACTTTCCAGATTGTATTAAGCTAGCTAACACTATCCTATTTATGGAATGGAATTTTCAACATGTTCATATCATTATACCAAGTCTTCGGAAATATTCTAAGTCCCAAGTGTAATAAAGCTACTGTAACATGCCATTCACCTCTGAGTTATGACTTTCCTGCTTCATTATATAGTGTAAATATAATTTGTTTCTCTCTTAGAGTCGCAGAACGGGTGACACTTTTCCTAGTGTGCTAATGTATATGCACTTTAGCTTTTGGTTTGGTTAAAATAATTTGATTGTGGTTTAGTTTAATAATCTCTCATTTCTGTGAGCAAGGGTATTAACTGCTCTTTTATCTTACACTGAACTACTTTCTATGGTCCGTTCAAACCTTCCCCTCAATTCTCTCATTAAAAATCCCAGACCCTCCTTTGCCAGTCTAATTATTAGAAAATTGCTCTTGCTAGATCAATGGGCATGCTTTCAAGTCTAATAATAATGGTGTGTCAAAGGGGGGGGGGTTTCCACCAAAGATGATGTATTTTTAGTCCTAGAGTGTGATTGATTTCCTATGTAATGTTGAAGTGCTGTTCCCTTTCCCTTTAAATTCCAGTTCAGCTTCGAAGTTCAAAACCAGTTATAGAGTGGTATTTATAGTAAATCCCAGGTGATGGAATAGTCTCTTCAGGACATTGCTTTGATTTGCTCCTGCCAATCCCCTGTGCCAAATATGTAAGCAAGAAGGCCTTCCTCAGCTCTTGGGTGTTAGGCTGGATTACCCACCTTCCCTCTCCACTTGCAATATTTACTAAGTTTTTGGGGGGGGGGGGGGATCAACAGAACTGCCTTGCAGCAGAGCCCAAAGGGATCTTTTCTGGTCTCATTGTTTTCACAGCAGATTATTGTTTATTAAATTCCTCTGCATGGTGGTACAAAAAAAAAAAATCAATCCTATGAAGAATGATTTTCCCAACAGAGGATTGTCAGTCATTGGTATAGTTTTCTAGGTACACATGAATACTTATTAAAATTTTATTTGGTTGCCTGGTTTAGAGGGTAGATAAAATTTCAAATTGTTCTTTCCCCCCTCTGGACTACACTTCCTTGTTTTTCTGAATGCTTCTTATGCTACTATTTACTTTAGAGTCTCCAGAAGTATATCAGGCTGCTTCAGAGTATGTGGGATTTTAGAATACTGCTTTGATGTTACTTTATTCGCATAACACAGACATGATATTAAGGCATGTGTGTAAGGCTGCCACTTTTGCATGAAACAGCAGGGCATTGGCTTTAAACCAATATTCAACTACCATTTAGATTGAGTATCTACAAATCAGTAATTCTATCCTCCAGTATATCATGGTTGTTTCTACTCTCAAACACCCTGAGTCAACATAGCTCCCGGGGTGTTTCTGAAGCTGAATCTTCTATGCCACACCAACCGCAGATACTTTGAACCAATTAAGGTGACTTGTGTGGCTCAGTCACTATGACCAGAGGCTGCTGTGATGGACTGTGACAGGTTAATGCATAACAGAATCTGAGAACTTATGAGTGACAGGCTGTTTGGATGGAATTCAGTTGAGAGAGTCAGTTAAGGAATGACAGTTGGGAACTGACAGTTGAAGAAAAGAAAGTTAAACACTGGCTGTGGACTGGGGTGGAGGCTAAGAGAATGGGGGGATCAAAGAGGATCCTCATTCAAGCCAAAAAAAGGAAAAAGCTTCTAGTAAAGAAAAGTGATCCCTCCCTGGGAAATAGCTTCTAGAAAAGTTGAGTGATCCCTGGTCTGTGTATAAAGAAGGATTTTGGGAACTTGGTAGTATGTTCCTGCCTTCTAAACTTTATGTGTTGGTGAAACTCAGAAACCTATGCTTGAGTGTTAAATCAGAAACTGAAAAGAAAGCCTCTCTCCTCAAAAGTTTTAAATACCTTGTTGAATTGCAGAAACACTTACTTGTTGGCAATAAATTATCTGATATTTGTGTGAATACAAAGTTACCTCAGTTTTATTATCTGTTCACCTCATACATTCTACACCTGATTCCACCTGACTTTTTCTTTTCCAAGTTAAAGAAAACATTTTGTTTATTTTGAACTTTCAAAAGCCTCTCGTGTGCCATTTCAAAAGCAGGATATAAGAAGGTGATTTTGTCTCTTCCCTCAGTTCCCTGGGCTGGACAAACAAATTTAAAAAGAAAATAGATAAAGGGGCTGCTCAGCAAGAAAGAAGACAAAAAGGGAAAATCCTGCATGTGAGAGAGGGAAAAGGGTGAGATTGCCATAGCTGCTAATTTTATATGCCGCTATGAACCAACACTGAGATAGTTTTAATATTTTGTTACACCACCATCAACACTGGAGTCTGACAGTGATCTCTGTGCTCTGACAATGACCTCTGACTTGGATAATATCTGCTCAATGCCTCTCAGCTATTGAATCTTCCAAAACTAGATTATGAGGAGAAATAAACCCACTCTTCCATCCTTTCTGAAATGGAAGAATATTACCAAGCTTTGAGATGCTTCCTCTGTACTGGTGGAATAAGCTCCCAGAAGACATCAGGGCCCTGCGGGACCTATTACAATTCCACAGTGCCTGTAAGATGGAGCTCTTTCACTAGGCCTTCGATTAGTGAACCGCACCTAACAAATTAAGGCCCTGGCCCAACACTAACACTAATACCATCATCAACAGCATGCATCCCGCCGATATGACCCAGACTGAGATACTATCTGACTGTACCTTTTTATTATTTGATGCTACTAATGCCTCACCATTACTACATGATTTGTACTAGCACTTTATGTCGTGTTTTTATATTATATTGATTCTTTGTTTTATCTGTTTGATAAATTTTACATAAGCCACCCTGAGCCTGCTTCGGCAGGGAGGGCGGGAAATAAATAAATATATAAATAAATAAATGAGAAGGGACAGTGCTCCAGGGTCCCTTATCCACATGCATTTTTATTGTAAAAATTTAGATCCATTCACCCTGCTTTACACATGTACAGGGAAGACAAATGAATAACAGGCTGTCAAACGCATGAATTTTTTTTTCTAACTGCCTGCTGTTGCATTCTGCTGTTGATTTCCCTCTATCCACATTATTTCCCTTGGACTTTGTTCTAAAAGAATCTGGAACTGAACAGCAATGATGCAGAAATGGCATGTTACATTTGGGGTGAGTAAAAGCCATTTGTCACAATCAGGATAAAAAACGACCCACCATGAGCAAGGTAGTTGTGTGAGTCAACCATTAGTAGGGAGCCAATTCCCTCAATTTGGCCGAGTGTCTGATCAATCATGTTGTAGAAACAATGTTATTATTAAGCCCAGAATTTGAAATCAGAGGCACACGAAGTGCTCTATAGTTGGAGCTGTGCTGAATGTACTGAATTGCTGGCTGAAGACATTCTTCTGGATGTTCTGAACTGTTAAGTTTGATTCATTTCAAGCACCTTTGTAGTCATGGGTCAGTTTTCTGAACATGTCTTGGAGGTTCTCTTGATAGATTTCCTAAAGCTGTCAAAATTGTTGTAACAGAGATAACTTTTTCTACTGGCCAGGTTGGAAATAAATCCCCACAAGAACCCGTAGTCTTTCATCTTTCCCTTCCCCCTTAGGTTTATTATCTAGGGAGCTGTCAATATATCTTATTTTGAGTATCAACAGTTCACTTCTATTTCCTTACTCCTTCATCTTGCCTTGAAAGTGGATGATCTCCATTGTAAAGGAATGTTTAGAGACTGTTTCTACTTTAGGTATAAAACTAGACTATTGGTGGCCAGGAATAAACAAACTATAGAGTGCCACCTAAAACCTGAGGGTGAGGAGGGCAAAAGTGCCCACTATTCAAAAAAGGAAAAAAGGAAAGATGATAAGGAGGAATCATAACATCACAGAGTTGGAAGAGACCATACAGGGCATCTAGTCCAACCCCCTGTTCAATGCAGGATCAGCCTAGAGCATCCCTGACAAGTGTTTGTTCAGCCGCTGATTAAAGACTGCCAGTGAAGGAGAGCTCACCACCTCCCTAGGCAGCTGATTCCACTGTTGAACAGCTCTTACTGTAAAAAGTTTTTCCTAATATCTTGCCGATACCTTCTCACCCTTAATTTAGCCAGGTAACACTTCATGGTTCATTGGGGGTGCTTCAGTCTGCCTACCCAGATCATGGTTGGGATCTCACCAACCACCTCGGGAATATTTTGAGGGCCTGCGCCTTGGTGAGAGACACTGCTGCAATAGGGTATAAGGAGGCTTTCCACAAGAGAGCATTGCAGAGTGAAAGGACCAGGTGGGATCTCATTAACTACAAACTTTTTTTGGCACTAGTGGGCCCCCACATAAAGGGTCATTCAGACTACGCAAAGATGTGGGTCAATGGGATAACAGGAAGGATCCCTTTCACAGGATCTTTTGGGAATTTAATCAGGACTGATGCCAATGGGCCAGGTGCAAGTTCAAGCATAACTGTGACCAGTGTTTTGGCACACACCCCAGGCCTTCCTGCCCTCATGGTATTAACAGCCAGCAGCTCTTTCAAGACAAACAACCCCTCTCCAACTCCAGCCAAAAGGAGGGAGGGTCCAACAGCACTCTCGCTTTTGGAAACTGACTTCTCAACTGCAGGGTTGGGCCTGGCCCTCTCCCCAGTTAGCACAAGGCCCTCCATCCCCTACTCACTCACTACCCCCTCAGGCACACTGCAGAATTCATTTGGAAGGGTTTCCCATGCGATTTCCACATACCTTTTGTTGGTCCCCATCTTCCCATGGATTCTGGCAACCTAAAATTAGCCTGGGACATGCCTTAGGTGGTGGCCACCAAAATAGCTAAAGAGTGTGCTGCAGACTGGGTGGGAGGTCCCTTCAGTACCTCCCTTCTCTCATTTATGTATTTCCCCTTTGGGAGTGGTGCCCAAAAAGACACCAGGTGAGTTCCACCTTATTCACCATTTGTCCTACCCCAAAGGTTGCTCAGTCAATGAGGGCATCCCTCCTGAGTTTTGCACCATAAAATATGCTTCTTTCCATCAGGCAGTCTGTTTGATCAGGTGTTGCAGCCTGGGTGCCCTTATGACCAAGTGTGAAATACAGTCAGCCTTTTGTCTGTTACCGGTGTACCCCCAAGATTTCTACCTGCTGGGTTTTAAGTTTGCTGGCTCATGGTATGTTGATAAGGTGTTCTGATACCTTTAGCACCTTTTTGAAATGGGCCACAAAGGACCAGGTAGGGAGCCCCCTTGTGATCCATTAACTCAATGATTTCCTGTTTGTTGCCCCGGGACCTATGCTTGCACTAAGCACTTGGCAGTATCCCAAGCCCTCACAGCCAAGATAGGGGTCCCTCTGGCCCACAAGAAAACAGGGAGCCCTACCTCTAAGCTGGTCTACCTAGTGATGGAATTGGACTCTGTTTGTGGCACCCTACACCTCCCTGGAGACAAGCTCCAGACCCTTAGGGCCCTCATCACCCAGGTTATGTTGCACACAAAGTGTACTTTAAATGATCTCCAGTCCCTCACTGGGCACCTGAATTCCACCTGCAGGGTGGTCTCCCGGGGGTGGGCCTTTTGCACATACCTAGCCAGATCCACCGCCAGGGCCACTCCCACCACCACCACATCAGGGTGACTAAGGCTTTAAAGGATGATCTCAGAAGCTCACTCTCCTTCTGGGACAATTTTAGTGTTGTTTCTCTGCCGTAGGAGCCCTCCAGTTCATTCTGACACAGCAGGAAGCTCAGGCTTTGGGGTCTATTCTAACAGATGCTGGTGTGCTCTGCCTTGGCTGTCCCATTGGGTGGGGTCTGATATCAAGTGGGACCTCGCCTTCAACTCTATCTCTCTTTGCACATACCTAGCCAGATCCACCGCCAGGGCCACTCCCACCACCACCACATCAGGGTGACTAAGGCTTTAAAGGATGATCTCAGAAGCTCACTCTCCTTCTGGGACAATTTTAGTGTTGTTTCTCTGCCGTAGGAGCCCTCCAGTTCATTCTGACACAGCAGGAAGCTCAGGCTTTGGGGTCTATTCTAACAGATGCTGGTGTGCTCTGCCTTGGCTGTCACATTGGGTGGGGTCTGATATCATGTGGGACCTCGCCTTCTTGGAGTTAATACCTATTCTGGTGGCTGTTTTCCTATGGCAGAAACACTCCAGGGACAAGAGTGTTGGTGTAACAATCAGACCGTCCTTCAGATAATCAACAAACAGTCATCACGCTCAGAGTGGGTCATGCACTTGGTGCACAGGTTGTGTGTCAGCTAACATTACTTTCCCAGCACAATATGTTGCAGCCACGGATAATGGACACCTTGTCTTGCCTTCAGAAGAAGAGGTTCCACAGCCTGGCACTCAACACAAATTGTTACCTGGGCCCATTCCCTAAAGATCTTTGGGCCCTTGGGAACACTCCATAATGCAGGGAGTATTCAACTCTATCTCTCCATCCACTCTTGAAGCCTATTCTAGAGCCATAAAGTCATTTTTTGCCTTCTCTGTGGGCTCCAAGCCAGTAGCACCTAGCCAGTATCAGAAAGTACAGTCCTATAATACTTGGCCATCATGAGGGACCAAGGGCTTCACTCCTAAGACAGTGGCTGGGCACCTGGCAGCTATTTCCTTTTTCAGCAAGGCTTACAGCCACTGGGACCCATGCACCTCTTTCTCTGCCCACAGGGCCATTAAAGGATTCCCCAACCTTCAGGAATGACTTTTAGAGAAGATGGTGATGATGGACCTGACAATCCCCAATGCGCATACAGAACTTCACACCTGATACTTCGAATCACATGCCTAAACTTCTCAGTATGTACATGTTTAAATGACATAATATTAGAAATGAGGTTCATTTATACTCTTTCCTAAAAAATGGCATGGTCTGGATTGCAGAGATTCATCCAGTAGTTATGGAGGCACTCAATCACAAAAGCCATACTGAGGCA
>NW_015173692.1:5359-14338 GCF_001447785.1 Gekko japonicus | reverse complement strand
CCCATTGTGGAAATAAATACAATGAGCACTAGAAAGAGGTTCTGGGAGAGTGCCAAGGCCGTGGGCACTCAGAATCAGTTTGCCATGGCAACCTAAGCAGGGTATAAGGACACAGAGTCCACCATTTTCTCCAGGGGAACGGATCAATGCCATCTCTTGGCAACAGTGGTTCCCCATTACAGAATGGCTGGTTTGGAGGGCAGAGTCTATTGCACTGTACCTGTCTGAGGCCCCACTCCTCCTTAAACCTCACCCTCTCCAGGCTCCATCTCTCAAATCTCCAGGATTTTCCCATCTGGAGTTGGCAACCCTATCTACTTCCCAGCCAAGCATCAACCTACATTCCCCCCTCATTGATCAGCTTTCCATCTCCCCCCCACCAGCTGCCCCCACCGTGCTCTGAAGCCAACTGCCACATATCTATCATTTTTTTCCTTGTGGTATTCTGCTTGTGGTGTGATCTGTCTTTTGTGTGGTGTGGCATAATTGTGTTATTGGGTTTGTTTCTTTTGAAGGGGAAGTGATGTGTTGTGAGTGAGGACATATTTTACCTCAGAATACAGCAGATCCCATATGCAACTGACAGTTCCAACTGTCTCGTGGGGGGGAGGGAGTTTGAGGTGCGTAATGGAGTGAAGTCCAGTCAGCTTCCATATGCAAATGACCTTGAAACGCTGGCCCAATCAGAGAAGAGTGGCCTAGGCTGCAGTGGGTGGGAGAGAACTCAGGCAACACAGTCAGTGGATAGAGACACCTTGTGACTGACACATCACGGAGCCAACTGATTTTGGAGTGCATAGAATGTTGTGGGACCACTACTCCATTATATATAAGGAGAGATTAGATTCCACCCTCCCTGCCAGGGCAGGCTCAGGGCAGCTTATTATACAGCTTTAAGGTTGACAACGAAGAAATTGTTAAAGATTTTCTATTCCTTGGCTCGGTCATCAATCAAAAGGGAGACCACAACCAAGAAATCAGAAGGAGTTTGAGACTGGGAAGGCCGGCCATGAAAGAGATAAAGAAGATCTTTAAGTGTAAGGATGTGTCATGGGCGATAAAGATCAAGTTAATTCATACCATAGTATTCCCTATTACTATGTATGGGTGTGAAAGCTGGACAATGAAGAAAGCTGACAGGAAGAAAGTTGATTCATTTGAAATGTGGTGTTGAAGGAGAGTTTTATGGATACCGTGCACCTTCAAAAAGACAAATAAGTGGGCTATAAACTGTCTGAATATAGACGGGGCTGCCATACTTGATCAGCCCTGCAGCTAGATGACTCTGAGATCAGAGCTATGGCATACTGCTAGCAAAGGAAAGGAGGAAGGAGTCTTTCAGAGCAGCAGGCCATGATCCACATATTCAACAAGAGAGAATATCAGTCCTGAAGGGCTTAATTCTGGCTGAAATTCAATTTTGAGAAGCTCTGATTTGTGAAGCAGTTAGCGATGGTTACCTGCAAATCATTCAGCAGTTCCCCTTTGGGGGATATCAAATGACATAAAAGTAGAATAGACACTATTTTTAGAGCTTGATATCTCATTATCTGATTCGGCATCCTGGCTTCTGAAACAAAGCTGAGATTAGAAAAGACAAAAGCACATTGGGTGATCTTTGAAGACACAGGAGTTCAACAGTGTGTATCTTTCAAGTGGCAGAATCATTTCCTAATAGCCTTTGTAAGGGGGTCTCTAAGAGAGAAGGAAATGAGGCACACTCCGAAGCTATTATTTTTTTGAAATATCTGATGACACACTTCCCATTGCATAGCTCTAGCTGATCAGTTGCAAATGGTCCAAGAAAGCCACAAAACCACACCATACAGTTCTCTTTTGAAAGCCTTGTTGTTGCATTCAGGTTTGAGGAAGTTAGAAAAGGTTCTAGTCTTTTGTTCCTATTTTACTCTGTATTCAGAATAAAATTTGTCAAGCTGAAACACAGCGTCGAGGAGTGAGATCAGACAGACACATTTATCATTTGATGACTGCAATATCAAGCGATGACTTTAAGACACTACAGATCAAACATCATAGCCAAAGCTTTTGTAGCACATCAAACACACTACTTTTCAGTGGAGGTAGTTCACATGAGTGAGCGAGTGAGGGGATGTTGACTGATACATGTGCATGAGTACATTGAATCAAAGACTTCAGGATGGGCCATGTATTCAAAGTCGCTATTCAGCCTCAGTGAAGCTGTAACAGTGTGGCGCCATCATGCAACAGATTGGCGTAAACTAAACAGCAGTGACAAAAGCCCTTGTATCTCACTACATTTTCAGTCATTGCTTTGCAGCAGTTCCCATCACAGGGAATTGTCAGGGTTTGAATGGTCTCAGGTGCAAATGGAACACTAGCCTCTGGAAGAATTCAAGAGGAAGTTAGGCCCCCCCAGACAGGCTGGAAACAAATGCGGTGGTTATTTCTTTATACATTCTCACTTTTGCTCTCCTCTTGCAGATTTGGGGGTGTGTGAATGACACAATAGAAGTTTTAGCTATTTTATTTCTTTACTTCATTTATATCCCATGCTTCTGCTCAGTGGGGACCCAAAACGTATAAGGTTCCTATGATGTGGCAGAAAAGAACTGTTCTGTCCATTCATTTTTGCCACCCTGCTACTGTCCTTGTGCAGCCAGCTTACACTCCAACTGCCCAATTTTATCAGTTCTTGTAAAATCACTGCTCCAATTGTGTTCCTGTTTTTTTGTCTTTGAGGAAGGCCTTGTTAAAATTCTGTTGTTAATATGAACTGCTCACATTGTCATTCTTAAGAGCTGAGTTCCCTTCCCCAGCATAGCTAGAAGGTTAGTTTCTGGAGGGACCGGGGATATGACAAGGAAGCAAGTGTTCACCAAAGCCTCCCATTGCATATATCTTCTCCATCCATGAAGGTGAAGGAGGACTACGAATCCTGGCATGCATCAGGTGTGGTTTCCTTACACACTCACCTTAAAAACATCTGAATTAGCCAAAGGCAAAAATATCCTTGTCATTCCCAAACTTGGCTGAGAAGAAGATGAGAAACTTTGATCAGGAAGGTATATATATAAAATATTTCTTGATCAAGGAACAGGAGGAAAGTCCTGACTGGTGTTTGGTCAATCACGAGATTGAATGACATTACTGTAAAAAATAAAAGCATATAATATCTGGGATATTGGAACTGATTGAATTCTGATGGATGTATATTGAATGAATTTATTTTAAGGACTGGAACAGATAGAATCTACTGTTAGATTTGAACAGATGTAATTAAAACAGTGGGATTAAGTTAAAGGAATGTAATGATCTCAAGGCAATGAGGAAGAAGGAAGTTAACAATTCATTTGTAGAATTAATATTAAATGAATTTAAGGAATGAATTAGAGTGGATTTCAGTTGGAAACATTTGATTAGAATTTAATTATTTATCCTGGTGATTAATTTTATTTGAAATATTGGAATAAAAAATTATCGACATTTAAATTAATTGAATTGGACTGAAATGAATATAAATGTACTGGTTTTATATTAATTTATTACAACTATAAAACTATGTAAATTAATTGCAATATTAAAATTAAATGTACATTTTGGAGTACAAGAATAGTGTTCAAATATTGAAGGAATGGTGGTGTCAGTTATATTTATGGATTCTTGAAATAGGCAGAAAACATAATGCTGTTTTTTAAAACATGTATCTAAGGAAGCTAAAACAGTTGAATGTGATGAAGAGCACAGTTATTGGATTTAGAGAACTAACATAGTTAGAAGTAAGAACTAAAAAGGAAAGTTAAAGGAAATAATTTCTCGAAGATAGATGAAAAGGAAAGAATAATACAGAAATACAAGATAAAACTTACAACTTTGAAAGCCAAATATAAGAAATTTACAGAGCAGTCCTAAAATAGGTTTACTCAATGGGACTTATTCCCAGGAAAGTGTCTCCAGAATTGCACTATTAGGCTGCAGTCCCATGACTACTTTCCTAGGAGCAAGCCCCTCTTGAATTGTTCTGGTGGCTAGCATTCTGTTTGCAACTGAGCAGGGATTGATTTCTCAGGTGACCCGCTTAGGGTTACATTGTTAAATTGGTTTTATAACAGAACAAGAAAGGGAGGCAAATTAGTATAGCTCAGTCTCATTAGATCTTGGAAACTAACCAGGGTCAGTACTTGGATGGGTGTCCTGGTCCCAAACAGGGTCCTCGGGGGCAAAAGGTGGGGGAGGAGCAAGCTGGGGACCCCCAGAACCCCTGCCCCAGCCTGAGAGCCACAACCCTTGGAAATGGGGGAGAACCCCAACCCACAGCGACCCGACCACCCAGCCCCCAGCCTACTGAGAGTTCAGCGGAGGTGCCTAAAGAAGAAGAAGAGATTGGATTTATACCCCACCCTTCACTCAGAGTCTCAGAGTGGCTTACAAACTCCTTTCCCTTCCCCTCTCCACAACAGACACCCTGTGAGGTAGGTGGGGCTGAGAGAGCTCTTGACAGAAACTGCTCTTTTTCAAAAACAGCTCTGACAGAACTCGGGCTTGCCCAAGGTCATCCAGCCAGGTGCAAGTGGAGGAGTGGGGAATCAAACCCGGTTCTCCCAGATTAGAGTCCATGCACTTAATCACTACACCAAACTGGCTGCAACCTGATGGCACTTTACATAAACACATAACAGGTTATTTTAGCCTGAGCACTACTCTGGAAATGTCCTGGACAACAATTTGGGATACAGGAAGCATAGTCATAAGAGGAATATTTTGTTTAAAAAAACACATGAGGTAACAAAAAGAATTTTTAAGAAGAGAAAGAGGTTTTGTTGTTGCAATGGATAAAAGTAGAGGGGCAAAATAAATATGTTGGCCAGGAAAACATGAAAAATAATTGGTTATTACACAACAGTGAGAGATGTTAAGGGCATAAATACTGGCTATAATAGACAATTATGCTAAGAAAAAGTATTTAGCAAGCCTCTTAAGTTACTGGCTAAAGTGTATTATCATAGTTAACAGGACAATGAAACAAATTCTACATCTAAACTTGAATTTTGCCTATTTTCTTTTGTTTCTTTCATTATTCTCTCTATGTGATTCAGCGTTTCATTTTTACAAGGCATCAACTGCCAGCATTTTCTGAATACAGGCATGGGGCACATAGTGTTCCTTAGGTGGGAAGGGGAGAGAGGCTCTGAGCTCTGTTGGTTGACTGCAAACCATAGCCTAGCCACTAGGATTACATACATGTGTGAGGTATTCCCATCCTGCAGAATACGGCGTGGGACTCCGAATCAGATACAAACTGATGTCACATACCAAATCTCATCTGTTGCTAGGATTCTCAGAGAGAGACAGGCAGACAGGCAGAAGAGAACTTTTGCTGGTTCTTGTGGCACTTAGAGTGCCTGTTCTATTTTATACTCATTATTCCTTACTGCTTGCTAGCTTAGCTTTCTTCTTGCATGTAGTTTTTCTTCTTTGTATTCTGTGTTCTCAGTGTTTTCTGAAGCATTCTAGTGTTTGGTTTGAGCCTGCCTGCCTTCTTCAGTTCTTTAAATATTATTTGATTCATGGCTTCCTTGCTTTTTATTTCCACTTCCTCCTGTCACTTCTGGCTCTTTGGAACCCAATTTTTAATTTAATGCCCCACATCTTATTTGTTTCATTGTTAGTCTTCTTTATTAAGTGTTTCAGTGTGTGACTCACTGTGATTATGTGTTGATTCACCATGAACTTATCCTTTACTCATACCAAACTCTTTTGATTTTTAACAGTATCCCCCACCATACCCCTCGGCAGCTGCTGTGGTTCTTTGGGAATTACAATTTATGTGAATGTCACTTCTTGCTAAAAATTGGTATTTGCCTCGTGTAATTCAGTCTGTGTTGTATGTCTGAGCATCCCAAGTATAACCCAAGTTCAAGACGTAAAATAAATACATAAAAATAAATCACACATAATCCAGTAGTAATGATTATGCACTTTCCTCCTACTGCTCCCTGCCTGCCCAGATAGATCCCTTGCCCTCCTTGTTCCACTAAGTGCCCTTGCCATGTCAGTCTTCCTCTTCCTCATGCTAATCTTCTTCAGGCTAAGTGGCTGCAGTGCTGTCTGTGTTACTGTTCAGAATCATTTATACCAGTTCTCCCATAGACTTTAATGTTAAACCTGGGTGCATGTTATTGCTTCAAAAAAGGGGACCCCTTCATCTATCTGTCTGAAAATTGGGACTGTAAATGTGCTAGGGGAATACTGCACACCCCTACATTTTGTCCAATTTGGATGGAAAATCATGAAAGTACAGACCTGAGGAGAGGGCTGATGGTTTTCCACTGAAACCAATGACAATAATAAAACAGAATTATGATATCAGAATAACAACAAAACAATAATGAAACAACACCATACAAAATAACCCAATAACAAAACAGCACCTTTTTGAATTAATATTGCAAACAAAACAAGATCCCATGAACAAATCTACAGTTCATTGCTGGCACTGCTAGTTAGTATCCTGTGCCCACCCTGCTGATGGAAAACTCCATCCCCCCCCCCCCCCTGCAGAGAGCATAGCTGTTGCACTGGAGTCTGTATTTCTCGGCAAGCAAGCAAGCAAGCAAGCAGCGTTGCACTGATGAGGCCCCATGTCAAGGAGATGGACAAAGCTAATTGGCATTAAACTGCTTTACCTCTAACACCAGCACAGAATTGGGGTGGTGGTGTCAGGGGCATGCTATGGGAGAAACAGGGTTTAGTAGGGTTTAGTCAGCATCCTAAAACTTTCCAGGTCCCATCACATACTCCTAAAGCTGCATAGTGTTAAGCAATCAGGAACTCTGGCATAGTTTTCAACATCGGCTCAGAACACATACAGAACATAAACAGAGGTTATCCTCCCAGCCTCCCACCCCATCTCCACACCTTGGCACAATTTAGGATACCAATTAAGGATACAGCCCATCATAGTCCTTGTAAGCCCTGTATAAATCAGGGGTCACCCACCTTTTGGTTAATGTTGGCAAATGCAGATCTGGCTCAATATTTTGCATACAATAGAAGAAATTATTAGACCAGGGGTGTCAAACATGCGGCCCAGGGGTTGGATCAGGCCCTTGGAGGGCTCCAATCTGGCCCGCAAGGACCTGGCTGTTTCCTGCTTCCTTTTCAAGTTCTACTGCTACTGCCATGTCAAAGCTTGCTTTACCAGACTCTCTCAGGAGAAATAGATAGGTAAGCCTCTCCTGTGCTATTGAGTCTGGTAAAGAATTGGCTGAGGCTCCTTCCCCTCCTCCTCCCAGGGGGAGAGAGGGAACTGGCCAGGCTGCCTCAATCCTACAGGAGAATAATCACTCCATTATGTTTAATCTTATTCTTTTTCCAATCTAGATGTCATGAGAAGAACATACAAGACGTCATGCAGATGGGAGGATGAACTTCCCCGGAGTAACCGTTTCGTTTCGATATTTCTTTTTCATACAAATATCAGTTCTTTGCTGGGCTGCCAGAATCGCATGGGAGAAATACCAAGCACCTTTAAGACCTACCAGGGGAGAGGCGATCCTGGATTTGGCCCTAAGTAATGCCCAAGACCCGGTGAGAGATGTAAAAGTGATTGCACCACTTGGGAACAGTGACCATAATGTTATTGAGTTCAACATTTGTATAAATAAGAAGTTGTCCAAAAAGACTAACACAACCACTTTTAACTTTAAAAGGGGTAACTTCTCTGATACGAGGGGACATGTGAGGAGGAAACTGAAAGGAAAAGTAGAAAAGGTCAAAACCACTGGGGAAGCTTGGAGACTATTTAAAACTACAATCCTTGAAGCTCAGATAAAATGTAAACTGCAGGTTAGGAAAGGCACAAATAGGTGTAGAAAAAAGTCTGCATGGTTAACAAACAAAGAAATGGAAGCTGTAAAAGGTAAGAAGGATTCCTTTAAGCAGTGGAAAGCTAGTCTCAGTGAGGTTGATAAAAGGGAACACAGGCTGAGGCAAATAAAATGCAAGTCTATGATCAGGTGAGCAAAAAGGGAATATGAGGAGCATATTGCAAAGAACATAAAGACTAACAATAAAACTTTCTTCAAATGCATTAGGAGCAGGAAACCAGCCAGGGAGGCAGTGGGGCCCTTGGATGACCAGGGGGTAAAAGGAGTACTCAAGGATGATAGGGAAATGGCTGAGATGCTAAATGCATTTTTTTCTTCTGTCTTCACTGTGGAAGATGAGAAGTGCTTGTCCACTCCAGTACTGCTGATTTCAGGAGGGGTGTTGAAAGACCTGAGTCAGATTGTGGTGATGAGAGAGGAGGTCCTACGACTGATAGACAACTTAAAAACTGATAAATCACCAGACCCAGATGGCATACATCCAAGAGTTCTGAAAGAACTCAAATGTGAACTTGAGGATCTCCTGACAAAAATATGTAATCTTTCATTAAAATCTGCCTCCGTTCCTGAGGACTGGAAGGTAGCTAATGTCACTCCCATCTTTAAAAAGGGTTCCAGAGGAGATCTGGGAAATTACAGGCCAGTCAGTCTGATGTCGATACCAGGTAAGTTGGTGGAAACTGTTATTAAGGAAAGAATTAGTAGGCACATTGATGAACAAAACCTATTGAGGCAGACTCAGCATGGGTTTTGTAAGAGAAGATCTTGTCTCACTAACCTGTTAGTTTTCTTTGAGGGGATGAACAAACATATGGATAAGGGAGACTCAATAGATGTTGTTTACCTTGACTTCCAGAAAGCTTTTGAGAAAGTTCCTCATCAAAGGCTCCTAAGTAAGCTCAATAGTCACAGGACAAAAGGACAAGTCCTCTTGTGGATCAAAAACTGGCTAATTAACAGGAAACGGAGAGTGAGTATAAATGGGCAATTTTCTCAGTGGAGGGTGGTAAGCAGTGGGGTACCACAGGGATCAGTACTCGGTCTGATGCTTTTTAACTTGTTTATTAATGATTTGGAGTTGGGAGTAACAGTGAAGTGGCTAAATTTGCAT
>NW_015173692.1:0-4040 GCF_001447785.1 Gekko japonicus | reverse complement strand
TTCAATAGGGAATTAGGTAAACATATGGAGCAGAGGTCTATCAGTGGCTATTAGCCACAAGGTATAGATAGGAACTCTCAGTCTGGGGCAAGTGATGCACTGTATTCTTGGTGCACAGTGGGAGGGCATCTAGTGTCCTGGCCCCACTGCTGGACCTCCTGATGACACCTGGTATTTTTGGCTGCTGTGTGACAGAGTGTTGGACTGGATGAGCCATTGGCATGATCCAAAATTGGCTTCTCTTATGTTCTTATATTATGTTCTTATGTTCTTAGACCAACAAATCTTTGTTCAAGATATGAGCTTTTGTTTCCCTTGTTACAGTGTGTGTGTGTGTGTTTTGTTGGGCTCCTTATGCCAGGGTAGGGCTGCCAAGCTGCGGCAGGGGATCCGTGCATCGTCACAGGATCCCTGCCGCGGGGGGACAGCAATACACATTGCACCGGCATCGCCAGGATGTGACGCTACGCATCACTCTGGCAATGGGACTCCAAACAGCCCCGTTGCCTGAGCGATGCATAGCGTCACATCCTGGCGATGCCAGTGCAACGCGTATCACTGTCCCCCCACGGCAGGGATCCTGTGACGATGCACGAGTCCCCCACCGCGGCTTGGCAGCCCTATGCCAGGGTTCTCCTAGGTGCAACTGGGTTCCCTCCCCCTTTTTACTGTATTCATGCCCTTATGATCCATAAGAAAGCAATGTGAGTTATTTTAGAGGAGGAATAACAACAAGCCAGTGAGCTGGATTAGGCTGAGAGTGTGGGTCCAGACCAAGTTCACCCAGCACATTTTCTTTGTAGAAAGTTGTAGTTATTTCTCTGGGGACGTTTTGTAGACAAACACATAGCCCTCAATCTCTGTCAGGATGCCTTCTCATGTTCCTGACCAGCAGATGAAGCAACTTATGTACAAAAGCTCGCAATGCCCTGCCATTCATGTTTTCCCCTGGGTCCTAGGCTCAGAACACTGAGCATGAGATTTCTGTAATGAAAGTCAATAAATCTAAAGTAGGTTTGCAACTTACAGGTACACACCTGAACAGCATACTCAAGATTGCTACAGCACAGATATTTTGATGCAATAATTTAGAGCAAGAGGTGTCAGTTATCAGAGACTGTGTTTAAAGCATGTTTTATTTAAAGTTTTTAAAATGTTTAATTGTGTTTGTCTGTGTCCTTTATAAAGTTTATATCTCCGCTACCTGGCGGTACATTTTATGACACACATGGCCCGGCCCAACACGGTCTCATTTATGTCAGATCCAGCCCTCATGACAAAGGAGTTCGACACCCCTGGATTAGACATTCAGTCCCACTGGATCCAAAGATTATAATTTGGGATGTTATAAGAATATAATAGTAAAGGATGATTACAAGCTGGTAATATGTTTCTTGGCTATGGCAAAGATGTACATTGCATAAAAAGGGGAAATCCTTGGAGGTTCCTATATGGATGGAATGGTTCATGGAGCCATGGACATTATAAAAGAAGGCCAGGTATTAATTGCTTATAATTCTAAGTACTTTCTTTAAAAAAGTAAAATTTTCTGAGTGGTTGTGTAAATGCGTGCATATAAATACATTAGTAAAAAAATACAGAGCTTCCAGTTAACACACTGCAGATGCTGAGATATATTTTAAACCCTGATAGCACACCTTTAGCAGAAGGTCTCCATCTATCCTCACCAGTCTCTCTGTTCAACCAAGAGCCAGAAAATGTTTCCACTTCCCCTGGCTCCTAATTTTGAATAATCTCACTTGCTCTAGTAAAGTTGAATCTGGTTCTGACTGGTGGGTCAGGTGTCAGATACTCCACGAACAGGCCTGTGCATTTAAAGAAGTTGTACATTTAGATAAATCCATCCATTTTTGCTGTGCCCAGACACATAAGCACAGCATATCTTACAAAAGATTACTGGTTACCTATCAGACTTGTTCATTCTGTATAGATTTTTTTTCATTTTGCTTTAGTTTAACTTGTTGCTTTCAATCTTCTTTTTTTTTTTGCCCCTTGTGGAGAAATTCTGTGGAGTCTATGCATATTTATGTACTAAAGCCTGGTGTAAATCACAGTGACATGACGACAGCAAGCAGAATACATTAACAAAAACTCTCCAGGTCTTACTGCAAATTGCTGCAGCTGCTGATACATTTTTATAGGAAAAATAAGTTAAATCAAGAGCAGGGAGAACCGTATGTGGATACACCATATTGCTTTAATAAAGATATCTGTGGCCAGAGGAGAAGAAAAAAAACAGCTAGCAAGTCCTGCCACATCTATCTTTTCAGAAAGACATCACCATTATAAATATTCCCCAGGAACGATCTTAAAAACATAATAAACATTGAATCACTTCATCAGTGACCTTATTTGTGCTCACATATTCTCTCTGCTGGCATCCTCTAGGACTAACGGAATGTTGCAATTTTTTGATAAGCAACTTGGGTGAAATGTGTTCCCTTTCTCCCCGATTGACACTGAGCTGTGCTTACATAAAACAAGCACCTGGAGACCTAATTTAGCCTGCCATTTCAGCATGCCTTGTTTTCACCTTGCTCGGCTTGTAGCCATCATGGGCTCTTAAGACCTCAGGATGCAGCACAATTACTCATTGGGGTTTTGGTTAAAATACAGCAGTCGAGGTTTTATCAGGGACAGCTGCTTTTCAAATCTTGCCTTTATCCTCCATTCCGCTAGTATTTTTTTTTATCTAACTGGGAATGTCATTCCTGTACAGGCTTTTCTTTTTATCCTCTCCTATATTTCAGACTTGTTTCTGCTTCTTCAGATTTGACATTGACAGTCCTTTTGTGTTTTCCTTAGGTGCCTCAAAGGCTTAATGGTCCAGTACAGTAGCTGAACCTTTAGAAATTTCTTCCATGCCACTGAAAGGTCTGCCGTTGCAAGGCCATGGAGCTGTCACTGTGAAGAGTGAAAGGCTCCTGTGGTGTTTTTGTCTCTCAAAGTAGCAGTGTGAGGAAATGGCTTTCAAAAAGACCCAGACCATGGCTGTGCTGATTGGAAGGATGCCTTCCTTGGTGAATAGGGAGCTGAGGGGAAGTTTAGGTAGTTCTTCTCCTTGATGAAGAAGGTGGGTAGTTCACAAATTATCAATTATTTTGAGTTACTTAGTGTTAAACATTGAAGTGCTCTTTACGAACATGTAGTGCTATATGTCAGAATTTAATCAATGTATAATAATTGTTCACCTTTAAAAACAGAGTATAAGTTTCACAGATGACCATGGTGAAAATACAATGAAAATAAAATGGTATTTTTAGATTTCTTTTGGAAAAAATCAAGGCACTAGTAGGGAGAAAATCCTTCTCAAATGTAAGGTCCATTTGAAATGTTATTTATTTATTCAAAAATATTCTCGAAGCACTTTAAAGAGCTGTATCTGTTATTGGATGGCCACCCAGACGCCGCCCTGCAAAATCTGGCCACAAGTCTGGAGGCTGTGGTGGGGTGGTTAAAAAAGAGCAGACTGAGACTGAATCCTACTGAGGTTCTGTGGCTGGGGGGGGGGGCACGTCAGAGCTAGGGCACAAACTTCCTGCTCTTGATGGGGTACCATTGACACTGGCACAGTGCATCAAGAGTTTGGGTGTGAACTTGGATGCCTACCAGAAGGAGGAGGAGGAGGAGGAGATTGGATTTATACCCAGCCCTTCACTTGAAGTCTCAAAGTGGCTTACAATCTCCTTCTCTTCCTCTCCCCACAACAGGGACCCTGTGAGATAGGTGGGGCTGAGAGAGCTCTGACTGAGAACTGCTCTTGAGACAGCAGCTATCAGAGAACTTTGACTGACCCAAGGTCACTCAGCAGCTGCATGTGGAGGAGTGGGAAATTGAACCCAGTTGTCCAGATTAGCGTCCACCACTCTTAACCACTATTCCACTACACCAAACTGGCCCAAGTCATGCATATTGCTAGGCTGAGTCCCACTGCACGAAGGGCTATAAAAGTCAGATCCATAACTTTGAACTGAGTCAAGAAACAAATGGTCATATAAGAACATAAGAGACACCAATGT
>NW_015173691.1:969262-979655 GCF_001447785.1 Gekko japonicus | reverse complement strand
CAGACACATCCACAGCTGAGCGTCCTTTTAGCTTTGGCCCAGCCGCTTCATATTTTCTGGGGTTACTTGTACTTGCCCACTGCTCTTCCCCAGTAGCATATTGGACACCTTCTGACCTGAGGGACTCATCTTCCGGCATAATATCTTTTAGCATTTTGTTACTGTCCATGGGGTTTTCTTGGCAAAAATACTGGAGTGGGTTGCCATTTCCTTATCCAGTGGATCACGTTTTGTCTGAATTGTCCACCATGGCATGTCTGTCCTGGGTGGCCCTCCACAGCATAGTCCACAGCCTCATCAAACCATACAAGCCCCCTCGCCACGTCAAGGCAGCGATCCATGAGAGAGAGATTGTGACATACTGTCGCCAAAATTATTTACATTTAAAAAAAACCACTGCTGCACATGTTGTATATGTCTACAGTATAAGTGTTGGTTTTTTTCAGTGCTCCCCTAAATTTCCCATTTTTTCCCATTGGAAAAATTGAAAAAGTCCTCGGGGGGGGGGTGTTTCCAGTTTTTGTTTGTTTGTTTGTTTTTTCACCAGGGCTTTACGTCTCTAAATTTAATAAACTATCAGGTTTTCTGAAAAATGCTATTTTAAGAGGGGAAGGAAGGGAAAAGGTGTGCAACTGAATACACAAAAGCTACCACTGAGAGGTAAAGACATTTTTTCACTCTTCATTACCATAACAAAGAAAAATGGAAATACTTCCTGAAATAGAAAAGTATGTTGCTAACTCTTGGTTTCTTAGGTAAAATTAGACTTTGCGAATTAATTTGCCAAAGATTTAGTGCACTGCAATGTTCCCTCTAAGCCAGGGGTGTCAAACATGCGGCCCAGGGGGTGGAACCAGCTGGTTCAGAGCTCTTACCTGGCCTTGCAAGCAAGTGATGCAAGAGAGGAAAGGGAGGAGGCTGCTTTGGGGGGGGGAGCAGGTGTGCAGGCACACACGGTGAGATGTGTGTGGTCAAAGCCGTCAAGAAATGAAAGGAAATGGCTAGGGAGTAGGTATGGTATCCCTTGGGGAAAAAACTAGTCTTGCATAAGATTAAATACATTTATTGAGGCTTTTGTTGGATTCCCCAGTAAACAATTACTGTCACTCCTAGGAATCAATTGTTTTTGTTTGTATTATGAATAAAAAATACCATTAATTGGGTTCACCTGTGTCATTTAAAAGCTATATCTCTGGTACCTGGCATTTCATTTTATGACAGACATAGCCTGGCCCAACAAAGTAACTTTTACGTCAGATCTGGCCCTTGTTACAAACGAGTTTGACACCTCAGTTCTAAGCCATGTTTTGTGAGCAGAAATTTTACCTTGTGCGCCGAAAGATCTGTTAGCCTTAAAGTTGTGAGCAGGCCTACATTTTTAATATATATTCACACTCTGTGTAAACTATGTGTGGCATCACCGCATTTGGACACATTGGCATATGTAGCGCAGACCTTCCCGCAGAACCCTTGAAACACAAGCTTCAAGCTCTCCAACAAAAATGCATTTCACAGAGAAATCTAGCAAACATCTTTACTTTCTAGAAATAGGACCACAGCACCCATCCCCAAAATTTGAAAAGACCATTTTTTAAAAAAATCAATGACATAAAAATTTTGCGTACATACTGTACCTAAGAAAAAAGTGATCGTGTTTTGACAAAACATATTTGCTGTGATCCTTGTACAGGGGCCATGCTAAATATCAAGCCCTCTGCCAGTAATCTGATACAACATTGTCCTCTTTTTGTATTTTGTGTATCTTTTTTGTAATGTTTTGTATTTTTTTCTTTCTTCCCCTTTTTATTTTTTGTTGGAAAAAATTAATAAAATTATTAAAAAATATTTGCTGTGATCATACTGTTATCTCTTCATCCTCCTACAGATGGACTTTTCTCTGTTAATTTTACCATGTAAATCTGGGTTTTGCACTCTCAAACTCTTATTCAGTAATTTTAATCTTCCACCCTCCTTTCTGTTTTGCTCTAACTAAGGAAGGAAGGAAAGACATTCAGATTGCTTCCTGGCAGCTTCAGGGCAGTCATTCAAAGCTGACTCAAGTGTCAGGGTCTAATGAACTGATTCTCCTGATATGGCTGTTCAAAATGGAGATATTCTTGATCAACTAGGAGATAGTACTGTGTTAAGTTCATTGCTCTGCCCATTCTAACAACACACTTATTCCCTCTTGGAGTGTTTTCAGAAAGCCACACACACACTTCGTTTTCCTTTTTTGTGGTAATTTTCTAATTGCTTTTTTACTACAAGCTAGATAGGGAAGGGACATAAGGGATACTAATACTAATAAAACAAGAGATATAGCAAGGATCATGTTACATGTAAGTTACCTATTAGTCCTTCCTACTATTATTAGAATAAAGCATATAATAGAATAATACTGAGTATCTTATATCACTAAAGCTAAGTCAAGCCCATTTAGCCTTATTGAGTACATCATAGTATCTTAAAACACAAATAGACTCAGATTCATTATAATCATTATTTCCTGTACGTAGCTTTATCAACTCTCAGTTGGACTTTAAGGTTTTTAGGAGCTGCTACTCCTTTTTCAGAATCAGACTCTTCTGTAGAAGTGCCAAAAATACTTTCACTGACTTCTGAGTCATGATCGCTCTTTTCTTCTGCTTATGCATTGTCCTCTGCTTTCTCTTTGACTTTAGACAATTATTGTTGTTGGTCCAGGAACAGTTTTGCTTTTTCAGCAGAGTCTATCTTTTCTTTCTTTCCATTATAGTTGAAGATAAGTCCTTTTGGGAATATCCATCTGAAGGGAGTGCTTGCGTAGAAAAGAAGTTATTTTTTTATATTGTCGTCTCTTCTTGCGTATTTCAAATGGAATGTCTTTTAAGATCTTCACCTCTTCGCCTTTGATTTTCAGTGATTTCCCATTTGTCACTTTTAAAGTTGCATCTCTTGTTGATCTTTTGGAGAATTTAACAAATATTTCATCAGGCGGTTTTTTTTTCTTGATAAAATCCGGATAGGTTCAATAAACCATATCCATATCGTTTGTAGTGAATCTGATTTTAAATCTGTCATTGGTGCTAGTGCTTTGCTCAGTAATTCTTTTAAGTTCTCCCCTTGTTGTTCTGGGATACTCTGCAATCATAGGACGTGTAGTGATTTCTCCATTTGTAGCTTTAACAATTGCTCTTTATCGGAGATCCACTCTTTCTCCACTATCTCCAATCACTGCTTAATAGCGTTTGCCTTATCATCAACTTTTTTCAATGCTTCATTAGTTTCATCTGTCTTCTTTGCTGTATCCATCATTTGTTTCTGGAGACAGTCTAGTTTATTATTGATATTAGTCATCTGGTCCAGCAGAGGGCGCAATGCCATGGCCGTCATGTTTGGGAAGTCAGTGACTGCTTCCAGTTCAAGAGCTAAGGTCACTGAACTGGCATTTCCTGGTGAAGGTCTTATCTTTTTCACCATTTTGTCCTCTCTGGTCGACATTGTTTACATAAGAAAAAGTCAGTTTGAGTCATCTGTAAGTCTGTTTATTTTATTCCACTTTGGACTACTTTGCACCCCTTTCGGCTATGTTGCAGCTTTTACAGTTAGAACTGTCTCTTGCCTCCAAGCTATCACTTAAAAACCGCTTTTCTTTTCAAGCGGGTGGACTCCCCTGCTCCTCCCCTCCTGCCATGATAATTTGGGGCTTGTGATTGGCAGTTGGTTAGCTCATCGGGGTTTCGCTGAAACTCACAGTTTATTCCAACAATTTTTTTCCGACATAGGAAGGGCTCTGAATCGCAAGATCACTTGCTCGCCTCATCCAGCATGTGCTTCTAAACTTCATGATGGTCTCGCGGCAGGGGAACCTATCGGGGTAAAAGGGGGCCTCAATTCCTCAGCCGTCACCTTGGAAGAGGTACCCCAGGCTGCGAGCCCCATGCAGGGGCTTTCAGGGGGCTCAGAAATGTCCGAGACCCAAAAATAAATAAACTCTGTTGGAAAAAATGTGGGAAGATTGGAGATTTTATGCATTGTTGGTGGTCCTGTCCCTCTGCTCAACAATTCTGGACACAAATTGTTCAACAAATTCACAAAATTACGGGAACTAACTTACCTTTTCTACCTGAAACAGTCCTGTTGGATGTCATCCCAGATACCTGCGAAAGAAAAGTCACTAGAAAATTAATAGCAACATTGTTAGCAATTGCACGAATAACATTAGCCCACTATTGGAAAAACAAAAATCAACCTACTCTACAAAGTTGGCAAAACAAAATCTGGGAACACTTTGTATATGGTAAAATAGTCTCTCACCAAAAAGATTTTCAAGCAACTTGGTTCCCAGCAGTGGAATATCTCGCAGAAGAAGAAGTGATTCCAAACAACTCTTATTACAAAGATCTGTTATATTTTTAAAAGGCTCTTACGGGTTGAGAATGTTGATTATTGCATGGTATTAATATGTGTTCTGAATGTACTGTTGAATATATTGTTCAGAATAATAAAAAAACCCTTATTAAAAAAAAAAAAAAGAAATTACTTTAACAGCATCATCTTTTAAGACTTTGAATAGCTCTGCTAGGATACCATCACCTCCGCTAGCTTTGTTCTTAGTAATGCTTTCTAAGGCCCATTTGACCTCACATTCCAGGATGTCTGGCTCAAGGTCAATGATAACGCCATTGTGGTTGTCAAGGACATTGAGGTCCTCCTAATCTCTTCTGCTTCTGTTTGGTCCCTACTGTTTTTATCCTTTATCATGGCCAGCTTTGCATGAAACATTCCCTTAATTTCTCCAGTTTTCTTGAAGAAATCTCTAGTCTTTCCCATTCTATTGTTTTCCTCTATTACTTTGCATTGTTCATTCAGGAAGGCCTCCTTATCTCTCCTTGCTGTTCACTGGAAATCTGCATTCAGTTGGGTAAATCTTTCCTTTTCACCTTTGCCTTTCACCCTCCTCTTTTCCTCTGCTATTTGTAAAGCCTCATCAGACAGCCACTTTGCCCTCTTGCCTTTCTTTTTCTTTGGGATGGTGCTGATTGCTGCCTCCTGTACAGTGTCATGAACCTCCATCCATAGTTCTTCAGGCACTCTGTCTATCAAATCTAGTCCCTTAAACCTATTCTTCACTTCCACTGTATATTCATCAGGGATGTGATCTAGGTCAAACCTGAATGGCCTAGTGGTTTCCCCAACTTTCTTTAGTTTAAGCCTAAATTTGCAATGAGTAGCTCATGATCTGAGCCACAGTCAGTTCCAGGTCTTGTTTTTACAGACTGTATAGAGCTTTTCCGTCTTTGAGTGCAAATGACATAATCAGTCTGATTTCGGTGTTGCCCATCTAGTGATGTCCATGTGTAGAGTTTCCTCTTAGGTTGTTGGAAGGTGTGAAACACAGAAAGAAGGGAAGAAAGAAAGGAAAGGCTGCAAGGGAAGCAGCCCAGAGTGGGAGGGAAAGTAGCTCCCCAGCCTCTCCATGCTTTCAGCTCTCAAACCTCAACAGAAAGGGAGAGAGAGAAAAAGACAGAGAGAGAAAACCTTCCCCTGCACTAACTACAGGAGTAAGCAATTCCAGGATTTGTCACTTTTGTCACTTGTTTGTCCCTATTGCTTCAGGGTTCCCCCGCATTGTGTTTTGCTCTCTCTGGTAGTCCCAGAGGGAGCAAAACACATGTGGAAAAGGGAGGGGGGCACCCAAAGCAATAGGGACAAACAAGTGACAAAAACGACAGTGCGGAAGTGGCCTCTGGAGCAACGTGCTCCATGCGGCACAGGAGTTCCTGGGGCTCGCTTTCTCCTGTACCCCAGTTTAAACTGGACTGCAGGAGAAAGCAAGCCACTCACTGACAGTACTGGCAACCGGAGGCCACAGAAAAGCGCTGACCACATTGCTGGTCCAACACTCCCCCCTGACCTCTCCCTATCTCTATTCTTGCCCAGCACCTCTCCCCGACCTCCATCCTCCCCACCATTTGGCAGCCAGGTGCACTCTGATCCCAGCTCTCCTACCTCCCCCGCCTGGACCTGCAGGATGGCTGGGTGCAGCAGCATCAGCGGGAAGGCGGTTTGAGTTTTGGCAGCCGCAGCAGCCCACAGGTCACTCCATTCTGCCAGAAGAGCTCCCAGCTGCTCTCTATAGTTAGTGCAACCAAGTGGCCTTCCCAATACCCCTGCGCTGAGAAGGAAATTGATACACTGGGCGTCGGAAATCAGTGCACCCAGCACACATAACTCAGCTTACAGGGAACACTGGTTCAGTTATCTTGTAATTAATGCATATAGTCCTAAAAATTTTGGGGACAAAACAATCTTCCTTGTGTAGGTGAGAAAGCAAAATTTTGAGTTTATTCAGTAAATTGTTGTGTTATGATGTGTTACATAGATTCATTAACATAAATTAGCTGTTGCCCAGACCACTGTCGTTAGGAGTGTCCATGAACACTTGAAAGCAAAGTACGATACAATAACAGGTAGCATTTTCCTGCTTTGTGTCTCATTTTGTGTTACCAATGGGGCGATATCAGGTTATGGCCCTAAATTAAGGTAAAGGTAAAGGTTCCCTTGCTCGAAAGCCAGTCGAATCCGACTCTAGGGTTGCGGTGCTCATCTCCGTTTCAAAGCCGAAGAGCCAGCGCTGTCCAAAGACGTTTCCGTGGTCATGTGGCCGGCATGACTAAACACCAAGGCGCACGGAACGCTGTTACCTTCCCACCGAAGTGGTCCCTATTTATCTACTTGCAATTTCTTGCTTTCGAACTGCTAGGTTGGCAGGAGCTGGAACTAGAGACAGGAGCTCACCCCATCTTGCGGCACCCGGGTCTTGAACTGCTGAACTACTGACCTTCCACAGCCTGCAGTACAGCGTCTTAACCACTTGAGCCACTTTATATCAAATTCTGTTGATTGTACTTCACTTTTATCTCATTTTCTCCCCTCTTTTCTGTTCTTGACTCTGCCCCCAAATCTTATCTTTTTCAGGAGAAAGTTACTTCTAAGTCACGGCAATTCAAGACGTTCTGCCACACAGTCCTGTTCAAATGATGCTTTGACATAGTTCGGTTATTGACAGCCTTGGTGTTCCAGTGGTTTGGGAGACATTCTGTTTGGTACTCAGAAGCTGATTCCTTTCCATTCTGTTAGCTGTGTAGTCTTTTAATGTGGATGGTCTGTTTTAAATTTTGAAATATAAGCCCCTTGATTCCAGTCTTTGGAGAAAAGAAGGGTATAAAGTATAATTTAAATAAACGTGTATCTTGCCCAATGCATGCAGGTGGAAGGAGAAGAACTGGCTGAGCTCCAGAATTTGCATGACTGCACATATGAGCTAACACAAAGGTTTTATGAAAATGGCTACATGACCTTTAGACATAGCTTGATGCACAATGGCCCCATTCCTGAAAAAGAGAAGGACATACAGGTATGTATACATTGAGTGCTGTGTATGGTTAAAGCATAATGATCTAGGATAAGTAGAACTAAAGGCCAAATGGCTTACTGGAAGTGTATAAGGTGCAGTTGTCAGAAGTGTACCCATTCTACTTTGTTGGGTTTCTTAAAGTGTTTTTCGTGTTTAAAAAAACATTCTTGACCCATACTCTGACTCATGCTTGCCTATAAAGGACATACTAGCGGTTGAGCCAACAGTCTGCTGGTGCAAGGATTAGGGACCACAAGGATTGCAGATTTTCCTCTCTCTATCCGATGCCATTCTGACCACAGGAGATCATTGGGGTCATGGAACCCCTGTGGAGTTATAGCTGTGCAGGTTGCTGGGCAGCAATGAAGAGGGGGCAAAATCACTCCCTTCTCCCTCTTCCACGAGCAGAGCTGCTGACAGAAGTTTAATTTTGGGAAGAAGTAGGAAGGGTATGGTTCCTTCCTCCTTCTCACAGCTGCTAATGGGCCCCTGTGGCTATTTCTCATCTGGGGACTGCAGCCTCAGGAATCTATTTTCTCTTGTGTCAGAAATGTCAGTTGGGGGAGGGAAAAGCAGAGAAGATCTGTGATTGTCAGTGCCTTCCATTGGTGTCTCATGGGATCCAGCCCTAAGTGACATGCTGTGTTATGACTGATGACATCATCCTCTCACCCTATCAGGCCCTTTCAATAAGGTTATAGCAGCATATGAAGTGTAAGTTTGCATTGACATATCTATATCTGTCTTCATGGTGGACAAAATGCTCAAAGAATTACCTATATGAGCCACCACTGAGAAAGCCCTGTCTCTAGTTGTCATCTGTCCCATCTCTGTAGGCAGAAGCACAGAGAACAGAACTTGGAATGAAGATCTTAAATTTCTGGCTGGTCAGTACATAAGGAGATGGTCCTCTTGCTGTGAAATGGGTTGAGTTAGTTCCTGATTATTTTAATGTGTAAACTAGGGAATTTGTAATTTATTGAAAAAGCTGTTTACAGTAACCTCACTGGATAATTCAGAAGTATAAAGTTGACTTCAAAAGATTTCATGTTTGGAACAGATCTTCCTCTCCCTCCAGATCTTCCTTCTAGCTTTAGGCTATGACCCTTGGGCTAAGGACAAACCCTTTGTCTTATGCCTCTGGGCACACCCTGGCCTTTATTCCCTGCATGAGCAGGAAAAGGAAAAATGTCAGTGAGATGTTCCTCTGCTGCCACTAGAACTACAGGCTCTTTTCTGCTTCCTCATCTGCCACTCGTTCTCATTAGACAGACAGTGGCTGCGGTCACACGGAACATTAACCACGCTAGAGAGCCGGAAGATAGGCGGATTTTCCGGGCGCGATCTCACTGCCACATCTGGGAAGCGTAGAGCTCCCGTGGCTCACCCGAGCCTTCCTGCCGAAGATGTGGGGTAAAAAACTAGTACCTCCGAGGTACTAGTTTCCGGTAACCGCGGGGCAAGGGCAGGCGTCTGATCGCGTTTCCGGTGGCATCCGGCACCCGCCCATGTCCCCTTGCAAAAAGGGGTATTTTCCCCCAAGTCTCCATGGATGCGCACAAGCACCCAACGGAGCATGCACATACTTTGGTGTACAAAAACCCCCAAACCTGTTTGCTGCACTGCGCCGCTTCTTTGCCGCACGGCAGAATTGTCCTATGATCGGCACCTCCCCCTACCCACGGGACCTCCACTGAACCTCCACGGGAGGTCTGATCGCGCAACCGCGCGTTATTTAGCCTCGGGGCAAACAGCCACGCCTCCCCCCCCGCGATATCTGGCCCGTGTGACCGGGGCCAGTCTTTCACAAGGTACCTTTGTCTTAAATAAGATGAATAATATCCGGTTATTTCCATAAGAGCATAAGCTGCCCATGTGTTTTGATTGATCTTGTTTAACTTTCAGTTTATTAATTTCTGATTAAAACATTCCTCTGTGCTTCTAATTCTTATATGCCATCAAGTTAATCCAGGTACAAAATACAGCTCTTGTATCATCCTGTAAACACAGATATCATTACCAAAAGGCCGTTTTTTCTAAGAGGGGAGTCCTGTAATAATAATGAATTTAATTTCCACTCTTATTCCAGTTATTCATTTTCCATGCCGGTATTATAGGGGCGTGATCTGAAATTAATCATGAACCCATATTCATTTTTAACAAGAAGGAAGAGACAAAAATGTAGTAGGATCTAGGGAATGCCCAACTTCTGTTTAGCTCTCAGAGTTTCAGCCAATTTCTAGTGTTCAAGAATAACGTTAGTCCTGCTATTCTGCCCCTGAAGTTCTAAAAATATGTATCTCCAACCATATTCATATCCTTTGCTAATATTCAACAAAATTCTCCTTCTCTAAATTTTATGACCACTTTTGTTGGTTTCCTAAACACCATCTATTTTCTTAATTGTGAGGCACAAACAAATTAATAATGTATGAATTTGAGTTTTTCTCTCTGATCATTTCATAACATATTTCCTTTCCTTGGCATTCATCTTTAACTTCCCATAAAACACGCTCTGCAATAACAAGTCTGACTTCCCTAGCTTTATATTTGGAGCAGGAAAAGTACAGTTGACCTTTAATGCTATGCTCAGTAAGTGGTATGCCCTGATGAATCAAATTGTTTCTTGTAAGAAGATAACATCTGCTCTATGTCCTTAAAAAAAAAAGAGGATAGAACTTTTTTCTTTTAGTGGGGTGATTCGTGGTATTTACTTTTATAATTTCCTCCCCAATCTTTATCTGTTAGTGATGTTTTCATCCATCCAGATGTCTTGTTGACACATCCTTCTTATCACCTTAAGATGATAGTACTACTAAATGAGGCTCTTGTATTAAAACATTCTAAGGAATAGATAAGTCCACTGGTTGCTTGACATAAGATTTTATAAAGAATTTGGTGTTGTGGGTAAATAGGTTATCTGCTCTTAAGGAAAGCTGGCCTAATTATGGAAAGAGGAACCCTTTGATAAATTGTTCATGTTACTTGCTCATG
>NW_015173691.1:961783-968789 GCF_001447785.1 Gekko japonicus | reverse complement strand
GTATTGCATACTCTGCTTTTCTCACAAATAGCAAGCTTTTGGGACACTATTCTGTCTCCATTCCTCACTAGTTCCTTTTTCTAGTTATTAGAACCCTAACTCAGTGTAAAATGCTGATAAATAACATTGGTATCTGAACAATTTAGTCCTGTGCTAAATATTGGAGAATCCACATAAAATGAAGCATGTCTGTAAAACTAGTTCACAGGAGCACACACTAGGACAGGTGGAAAGCATTTGGGATGGACTGGCTGAGGGGGATTTTGAACCTAACCACCAACTAAATTGCTCTATGCCTCATTATCTTTGGTGCCACACTTCTATCATTCCCAATAGTGGAGACACAAGTGGGAATGTCTCCTACTGCTGATAACAAGAGAAGAAGGAGAGATCCAGTCTTATCAACTGGTGCACTGATTCTCCCTACATATTAATCAATGTACAGGAACTCAACCTTGACACTCAAGCTTATGGAGTTCAGTTACCCTTGCAGGCTGTGCAAAGACAGAGACTCTCTGGCATAATGAACTTACATATTCTCTTATACTTCCTCACTAGGCATCTCCTGATGGACCAGCTTGGTGCTGGTGGCTTATATTAACTTTGCCCCTTGATGTGACCCGCAAGTTGGCTGTCTTTTCTGACACATCCCTGAAGAGCCGACTCACTCAGCTGAAGAATATTCTGAATGTCGTTTTGGAAAGCAGCGAATTCAATAGCTAGCTCTCCAGTGTCATCCTGGGAAGAATGCTGTGGCACAAAAGGAGCAAATTCTGCACTGTATTCCCCACCATTTTTCTTGGTGGGGTTGAAGCCTTAACTTTTTTTTGTTTTTCTTTTTGTTCTCTGTGCGTACATGTGTTTTTTTTGCTGTAGACCTGACCCCAGCCAATAGGCAATGAATCGGTAAACTGAAACCATGTATGAAACCGTAGCAAGTTCCACTAATGTTGGTGCACCATCCACAGAGAGTCTTTAATTGACCTTTTTAGGCATAAAAGGCAGTGGGTCTAGAAGTGACATTTGCCGAGGCACCTGACTGGCTTACCTGCCTTGCACTAAATGAAGAAATAGCTGCTTCCTCAGGCAAAAGGCATAGAGTCCTAGGTCTTGGGTCTTACAAATGGGTTCTGTGTATGCTAGATCCTTAAAAAAGAAACATCTTTAGAAAAGGCTGTCACATTTGAGTCTCATTTACTGTTTTGTTACAGATGTGCTCATTACTTATTTGTTTTGGTCTATATGTTGCTAAAATGATCTTTCTGGAAGGCTAAAAAAAGTTTGCTTGAATAGTATCCAGTCAGACTAGGATCTCGGAAACCCAGGTTTGAATCTTCCTTCTGCTGGGTGACCTTGGGCCAGTCACACACACACAGCCCAACCTATCTCACAAAGGCTATTGTGAGGATAAAATGGAGGAGCGGGAAAACAACACAAGTCATTTGGGGTCCCTTCTAGGGAGAAAGTGGAGTATAAATGAAGTTCATACATAAACATATGATCGAAAAATTCAAACACAAGAAATTTCTTGAAATGCAGATGTTTATATGAAATAAAAAATGTTTTGGAATCCAATGCTGTCCACCTTTAAAAAAAAAAAGTTCTAAAAAAGTATAGATTTTTGCCTTTTGAAGTTGGTATTTATCTGCACAGACCGTACCACAAATTGCAGTGTAGTATGAAAGGAGCTGTGGGGCTGCCTTTATAGGTGTTATACAAGACAAGCTACTCATAATTTTTTGTTGTAATAGGGAGTGGTTGCTCCTGAAATATTTGAAGCACTGGAGAAATGTTCACATTGACCACACTCTCCCCATACCCTTTAAATGCTAAGAAGTGTCATGGCTTATTTACAAAAATAATTTTTGAGAACAGCATCAATTTATCTGTTTTTTAAATTCCCAACACAAGGTTTTCAGATTGACTAGCTGATGGTTAACAGCAGGATTGGGAAGCGTATGGGTTTGGGGAGGGGTGGTGGGAGTATTTGGCGGGGGGGGAGCCCATGGTGGCTTATGTGGATGCCAGTTTTGCCCCTTATGTAACTTTTCTGCAAACAAATTCACTAAGTGGCCTTACAGAAGCCACTCTTTCTTGGCCTCCCATATGCAATATTTTTATTTCCTTAATGTATATACCACCTTTCTCCTCAGTGGGGACCCAAAGCAGCTCACATAGTTCTCTCTTCCATTTTATCCTCACAACAACCCTGTAAAGTAGGTTAGGCAGAGTGTGTGTGACTGGCTCAAGGTCACCTAGCAAACTTCCCTAGCAGAGTACAGAGCCAGACTTGAGTCTCCCAGGACCTAGTATGGAACTCGAAACAGTACATCATACTGTCCATATGTCATGATTCTCATATGGGGAAAATAATGATACCCTACCTCATAAAGCATTTGTAAGGATTACATGACCATGTATATGAAGTGCTCTGAACAGTGGAAGTGCTATGTAAATAGTAAGCAGTGTTCCCTCTAAGCTGGGTTAGTGTGAGCTAGCTCACAGTTTTTTAGCCTCTGGCTCACACATTTTTGTCTTAGCTCAGGAAGGATGGCTCCAGAGCAAACTAATTTCTGCAGTAGCCAAATCGCTTGCTTACAACTTTGATGCCAGGAGCTCACAAAGTAGAATTTTTGCTCCAAGACTCCACAGCTTAGAGGGAACATTGATAGTAAGTATTTGGTTTAATTTTTATTCCAAAGTATCTGGAAATTATTGTTAGGCTATAATTTGAATTTATCAGCCTCTCTGCACATTTTGTCATGCTTATATCTGTTTATTTCTCTGCTTACATCCGGCTATCCTAAGGTTCCAATAACCTTTAAAAGGGTTGGGTCAAAACTGGATTAAAAGGGTTGGGTGTCTTTAAAATGGTTAGGTCAAAACTGGGATTGTTTTCTTTTATTCCGTTGTAAACATCCCTGTCTGGAATTAAATACCTAAACAGTTGCTTGGTGGATTTTTAGATATGCTTCCTGGAGATGGATTTGTATGTCTAACCTCAGTTTTTCATACCATCCACTGATATGTATCCAATTGTCCCATTTGATACAGTCTCTTTAAAGGGACCATCATTGGACCACTCAGTTGTTTTCCATTCAACCTCATCTGTTATGAAAAAAGAGACCATGGTACTAGGAGAGTTAGTGCTGAAGTCTCACTTGACCATGGGGTTATTGGTAAGAAGTACATTCTGCCAGCAAAGGATATGCGTGAGTCTTTGTTATTTGCTGCTGCTGCTTGTACCTAGTGCTGTAGGGAATGGAACTATGAAGGAAGTATCTGAAGCAACCGATACATGCACAGCTTTCTTTAAATAGTAAAGAAAGCTGGAAAGTGGAGCTGTGTCAATTGTGCCTCTGCAGCCTAGATGGCCAGTGTGAATGCTCAGGTGAGGGCCCAATCCAGCCAAGGGGTGGAGACCCAGCCAGAGGGCTGATTGGCTGGGAAAGGGATGAGGGGGCAGGGTCCCAGCTGGAGGGAGATGGAGGAAGCCCCTAAGGGCTGACTGGCCCAAGCAGTAGGGGGTGGAGCATATAAAGGCTCTGTGGGCCTATTTAAACCCTCTCAGGGCAAGGAGGAGGTGCTTGTAACTGCTCCTGTTTCAGAGCGGGGGCCAGAAAAGACAAGGAGAGAGCATCCCAACAGAAGGAGGAGGAGGACGGAGGTAAACAGAATCCCCTCCCCTCCATGCCTGAGGTACCTAGAAGCCCAGACCCCACCTCCAACTGGGAAACAGAAGGAAGCTCCAGCTACTTGTCTGCTTACTTCTTTGTTTATATCCTACCTTTCTCCCAATGGGAACCCCAAAACTGCTTACATTGTTCTCCTCTCCTCTATTTTATTCTCATAGATAGGGTTAGGCTGAGAGTGTGTGACTGGCCCAAGGCTGCCAAGGAAGCTTCCATAGCATGAGTGGGAATTTGAACCTGGGTTTCCAAGGTCCTAGTCTGGCACTTTAACCACTACAGACCGCAAAAAGAAGAAACTGTAAGGTAACTGCGCTAGAAAATATTTCAATAACAATCACAAAATTTATACAAAAATTTGTACAAAAATCATATAAATGCACAAGGCAGTTGAAAATGGTGTGACGATGGTCTCCGGAATGTTCTATCGTTTCGATACTATTCTTCCGAAAGTAGATGAAAGCAGCGACTCTTGGTCTGTCATTTCAACAAGTAGGTATCAAAAATTTCATTAATATAAACCGATGTCTCATAACTTAGTTGCAAGAAATTCTCTGAAAGAATGTTCCTTAGGGCAAAGTGCTTGTATAATGCTTGTATTAAGCATTATACAAGCATTCCGGAGACCATTGTCACACCATTTTCAACTGCCTTGTGCATTTATATGATTTTTGTACAAATTTTTGTATAAATTTTGTTATTGTTATTGAAATATTTTCTAGCGCAGTTACCTCACAGTTTCTTCTTTTTGCGGGCTGTTCTGTGGCTGTGACCATCATTTTTGAGCCACTTTAACCACTACACCACACCAGCTCTCCACCTGCCAGGCTCACCTATTCCCTTCTCTGCTCAGGTTCATGGCTTTCTATGGCCTGTGGCAGTGGAGTGCAGGCCAAGCCTCCCACGCCCACTTTTGTGTTAAATTCTGTGCGACTTCCTTCTTTTCTCTGTTTCGAAGACTGTAAATGCAGGAGGATGTGGAACAGCCTCTAAAAGAAGATTGCCCTCTCTCAGCTACATAATCTCTCATTACTCTGTGACACTAAGTGAGCTGTTCCTGGTAGAAGAGTGTTGTAATCACTCCACTTTGCTTGGAATTAATTTGAATTGGTACCTTTTTTATTCCCTGCTGCCCTTATTATTCTTTCCTTGTCAAATTATTTTTTTAGTGCAACATTTCTGTGTGTTTGAATTTTAGTCATGCTCTCATATCCATATGATCAAGACTTTAGTCTTAAAAAGTTTCATGCGATGCACTTTGTTCACACTATTCCTTTGTCCTGGCACACAACAATGTACAAGTCGTAGCCAGCTTTTTCCTTCTGCAGCTGATAGACGCTTGTGTAGTCCAAAACTAGTTGGATGTTATGCCCTTATAAAATGGAGAGAATTAAGAAACAAGGAAAGTGACAATAAGCCAAGAGTATTTCCAAGGTGTGAAGAAACCATGCTGGGCACAGCTTGCATGTTATATCTTGGGTTGAATATGATCCTCATTTATTTGAGTGGGATTTATTTCCCCATTTCTGATTTCGCAATGAAGTCTATTTCCACTAGGTGTCATTGTAGAACAGAAAACTTACAGAGAAGTGAGAGAACACAAATTAAGGGTGCTAGCAATTTATCAGTAAAGGTACTTCATATTTTGCTGACCTTCATGTACAATATCATAGGCTTTGGGTTAACATATCAAGTCTCCTACCTCACCAAGCTCCGAACAGTCTATTTTTTCAGAAGTATCTGTTTTGGGTGCATAAAGGATGGAATATCACAAAACGAAAATGTTCCTGGTTGACATACCAGATAAAATAGAAAAGCTGCTATGTAAGCATCTAGAGTAACATGAGATGATCCATTGCAGTTATTATAGAATTATTAATCTAGAGATGTTTTGATAAACTTGCATGAGTGAATCAATAATAAACTATAATAAACTATCAATTGCTACAGGTTTAATGATCCTTCAGCTTTCTTGTTCTCTTCACCTATCCACCTGCAAGTCATCAGCTGTTAAGTAATCAAGTAACATACATGTGTGTAGATGGGTGGTCATGTGGATTAGAACTAGTTAAGCAACAGGAAGCAGAGAATAGGAGGCAATTAATGGTTCGCACAATGGAGGGAAATAAGCACGGAGGTTCCACAGGGATCGATGCCATTTAGTTTGTTCATAAGCAAGCTAGAATCATGGGTACACAGCAAAATGGCCAAGTTTGTGGTTGATAATTAGATCATTCAGGATAGTGAGATTCATTGGGGCGGGGGGGGGATCCAAATGGTCCTCTGTAAATGGGGTAGCAATAGGGCAAATAGGGTCCAGTGTAATTAAGTGTAAGATGATGCACACTGGGGCAAAATTTCATGCCATTCATACATACACTGATGAGGAAAGAGATCTTAAGAGTCATGGGGAATAGCTTAATGAAAATCTCTGTTGTATATACTACAGCAATGAAAAAAGCAAATTCTGTTCAGAATGAGGACCTAAAGTGGCTTGCATCGTTCGATTCTCCTCCACTTTATTCTCTCAAAAAAGTGAGGTATGTTAGGCTGAGAGAGAATGACTGGTCTAAGGTCAACAAGCTTCCGTGGCACGTGGATTCAAACATGGGTGTCCCAGATCATAGTCCAGTATTTGAACCACTACACTGTAGCAGCTTGCAGCTAGGCATTTGTAGGAAAGAGAATGAAAACATTGATCTTCATGGTGTCTGTGCATCACACCCCTGGGATCTAGTGCACCTGCGCTGATCTGATAGGTATTGTACAAAGCTCACAATGGGATTTTTGCACCTCCACCTCAGGCCTGTGTGAGAACCCCTCTGCACATGCCCAAGGAGGTGGGGCACGGAGATCCCGCCAGTTATCTTCTGACCACCGTGCTGTTCATAGCTTGTCTGCTGGTTGGTGTTCTTCTCCTCACTTCAGGAAGTATTCCAGTTTTTGAACTTTTTTCTTAGTTTGGACTCTTCTCCTACCCTTTTTTTCTTGTTTTCTCTCCTAAAAAAAAGAGAGAGATTTAGTTGGTTTGTTTTTTCCTTCCCTCAGCTTCAGCCAACCCCCCCCCCTTTCTCTTGTGGACTTTTTGTCTTCTTAGTCTGTTTTATGGCTAAGAAGTGGGGGTGTTTTAAGAGGCGTGCCGAGTGCGGAAGTAAACTCGCTCCCCCAGACGGCCACACTCTTTGCATCTTGTGTTTGGGGAAAACTCATTGCCCTGAAAGCTGCTCGCACTGCACAAAATGTTCCAATCAGACAAGGAAGGAAAGGCCGTGCGGCTGCAGGTAGCCCTGTTGGAATCGGCCCTCACACCTCCAAAG
>NW_015173691.1:958806-961768 GCF_001447785.1 Gekko japonicus | reverse complement strand
GCTCTTCCAGGCCTTCGATGTTGAGTGCTCCACCCTCGAGATCGGCCCTGACCTCGACTCCGAGATTGGCATTGGATTCTGGGCTTTCATCTTCTAAGAGACTGGCATCGAAGGATTGATTCTCCGTGTTGACGCCTGCAAAGAAAAAGAACAAGTCGGAGCGAAGCCATAAGCATAAAGGCATGCATAAGTCTCTGATGCAGAGCACCTGCGGAATTGAAGAAGATCCCGCAGGGCCCTGGTCTCAGTAGGGAGCATGTTCCATAAGGCTGGGGCCAGGACAGAGAAAGCCCTGGCCCTGGTTGAGGCAAGACTGGTGTCCTTTGGGCCAGGGACCACCAGGAGGTGTTGATCTTTTGAGCCTAATGCTCTTTGAGGTGTATACGGGAAGAGGCAGTCCCTTAGATATGTTGGTCCCAGGCCTTATAAGGCTTTGAAGGTCAAAACCAGCACCTTGAAGCGAATCCGGTACTCAACTGGCAACCAATGCAGTTTGCAGAGCACGTGCCTAACCTGAGCCCGCACAGGTGTTGACGTCAGCAGGCGTGCTGCCGCATCCTGCACCAGTTGTAATTTCCAGATCAGCTTCAAGGGTAAGCCTGTGTAGACCGAGTTGCAATCAAGACTGGAAGTGACCATTGCATGGGTCACCGTTGCTAGGTCATAGGGGTGGGGGGAAGATGGGGCTTCAGTAGCCTGATCTGCCTAAGATGGAAAAATGCAGATCTGGCAACTGCAGCAACCTGGGCCTCCATGGAGAGAGAGGCATCCAGTGTCACTCCCAGACTCCTCACTGTCTGGGCCGGCACCAAAGGTGCCCCTTCCAGTGTGGGAAGCCTGGTATCCCCATCCAACCCCCATCGACCCAGGTACAGGACCTCCGTCTTTGATGGATTTGACTTCAACTGACTGCCGCAGCCATCCAGCCACAGCATTCTACTCTTGCTACTTTACCATACCCAAGAGGAACAGGGGTCTCTGTCCGATTCTAGACTTGAGGACTCAACACCTTCACAGAGTACCACAAGTTCAAGATGACATCTTTGCAAGTCATCCTCCCATTACTGAGCCAAGGGGCTTGGATGGCCACCCTGGATCTTCAGGATGCCTACTTTCATCTAAATATCCGCCCATCTCATTGGCAGTATCTGCATTTTGCCATCGGACATCACCACTACCAGTATAAGGCTCTTCCTTTCAGGCTCTCCACAGCTCCACGAATTTTTACCAAATTGATGGTGGTGGCGGCAGCTTTTCTTCGCTTCCAAGGGATCACAGTCTTCCCGTATATCGACGACTGGCTTTTGGTAGCAAGCTTGCAGGATCCGCTTTCCACAAATGTACATCAGACTTTAGTCGTTCTTCAGAGATTGGGACTCCGTGTGAACCACGAAAAGTTGCACCTCGTCCCAGCTCAAAGGACGCAGTTCATCAGTGCGGTCCTGGATACAGAAGTGTGCAAAGCCTTCCTACCGATGGACAGGGCTCGGACTTCAATGGCACTGGTGAATCAGGTACAGACTGATCAATGGGTCACAGCCCACCAAGTACAGAGACTACTAGGCCTCATGGCTACGACTATGGCGGTTCTGAGGTTTAACAAGTTACACATGAGACCCATCCAGTTGTGGTTCCTGCACCATTTTCATGCAGATTGGATGTGCCAGTCTACCCATCTCTACCCCTCCCAACCCATGAGGGAATCTCTGCAGGGTGCCCCATTCCATCCACCACTATCACAATTGACACCACAGATGCTTCCTCATGGGGATGGGGGGCTCATCTCAACGGCCTCTGCATAGGCCACAAATGGGATGCCTGCACAGCAGCTCATCATTTCAACTACCTAGATTTGCTGGCAGTCCAGAGAGCCCTGCACTGCTTTCAACCCCTGCTGACCAAGCATTGTGTTGGTGTTCTCACAGACAGCACGACCGCACTCAGTTACCTCAACTATCAAGGGGGTACAGGGTCGGGGAGCCTTTGCCATTTGGCACTCAAGATCTGGGAATGGTGCATACAACGGAATGTCTTCCTCATAGCTGTGCACATTTTGGGGACTTTGAATGTACAGGCAGACCTCCTAAGCAGGGGGCAATCTCGGTGTCACGACTGGAAGTTGAATTGGACGTATCTTCAACCAGTCTTCATCTAATGGGGATGGCCAACCATAGACCTGTTTGCAACCAGAAGGAACAGGAAGTGCCCCCTGTTCCACTGTCAGGGCAGGACAGACCCTCATTTGCTCAGCGATGGTCTTCTATACCCTTGGAACTAGGACCTGCTGTACATGTTTCCATCTCTTCCCCTACTTTCAAGGGTGGTCCACAAGATACTGAGGCTCAACCCGGACTGCATCCTAGTCACCCCGTGGTGGCCGAGACAGCCTTGGTTCCCCATTCTGATGGACCTGTCCCTAGGCCTGTTTCACCCCTTTCCGAATATACCGGACTTACTGCTGGCCACGGACAGGCAGTTGCTTTACCACAATGTGGCCAGGCTGAAGCTGACAGCTTGGTGCATTCGTCCCGCGCCTTCTCCAATAGGGTATCAGAAGTCTTGAACTCTAGGAAGGAGTCTACGCATAAGTCTTACAAGATCAAGTAGTCTCTCCATTCTTCGAAAAAGACGTCATCTTCTTTGTTATTCAACTTTTTTGTTATTTTATCCATTTCAGCCATGAACAGAACTTTTTGTATCCAGTCTTCAATCTCTGGTACTTTCTCTGTTTTCCAGCATTGTGCATAAATCATTCTCGCTGTTGTTATTAAGTACCAGAGTAAGGTCTTTTTAGTCGTGTTGACTTCTTCCATTTTAAGTCCCAAAAGCAGAATTTCCGGTGCTTTTTTGAAAGAGCATTTCAGTATTTTTTGCATTTCAATGTGGACTTTTGTCCAAAAGTCTACAGCTTTTTCACAAGTCCACCACATATGGTAAAATGAGCCCTCATGGTTCTTACATT
>NW_015173691.1:958416-958665 GCF_001447785.1 Gekko japonicus | reverse complement strand
CTTAATGGAATTTTTCCACAAATACTCCCAAGTTTCCATAGACACTTCCTTGTTCATATTTATTGCCCATTTTATCATTTGCTCTTTCACAGTTTCATCTTCCGTATACCACTTTAACAACACTTTGTACATTTTAGAGATATTTTTCCCCCTCCACTCTCCCAAACATTTTCCATTTCATTTTTTTCCTCTCTAAAACCATAATTTTTTTTATCTGATCTAAAAAGATCATGAATCTGCATATATTTC
>NW_015173691.1:950809-954662 GCF_001447785.1 Gekko japonicus | reverse complement strand
CATTGAGTTAAGCTGATGTAATGATCTCCTACTCTTGGGTTTTTAGTTAGTAGTGGGTCTTTTTTCTTTCTCCTAGATGTAGTTCCCCTTCCCATATTTTCGGTTGTAGTTTTGTAGTCTGTAAAAAATCAATTAAAAATTCCCCTTAGGGGGATCAAAAAAAGAAAGAATAACATTGAGTTAAGCTGATGTAATGATCTCCTACTCTTGGGTTTTTAGTTAGTAGTGGGTCTTTTTTCTTTCTCCTAGATGTAGTTCCCCTTCCCATATTTTCGGTTGTAGTTTTGTAATCTGTAAACAATCAATAAAAAATTCCCCTTAGGGGGATCCAAAAAAGAAAGAAAGTGCAACTGAGAAGCTTTCTATAGTTCTCAGTAAGGCTTACAGTGTCCAGGGATGCAGAAGAAAACAATATGCTTACACCATAGATCACAGCACTGGCACAGTTTATAGACCAAGCTGAAATATGAAAATAAGACCAGTTCATTTCATTACTATTGGCAAATCCTTCAGAATGAGACACAACAAAACATAAGAAATCTAAATTAATAGATACCTGGTAGCCTTAAGAAGGAGGTTAAATTTTCAAGTTTTGAAGAGCTGCAAAGAATACACTATGGTCCTGGCCTTCTTGGGGTCAGGAGCACATACTTGTGTGCAACAGTAAGTGGTTTGGATTCCCAGATGGAAGGATTTCTGCCTGTAAAATGTATTCTGATGCTTCACTTCTCCCACTGTAGCCTGAAGTGCCCCCAAAGCATATCCAGCCAGCTCAACAGGGTTTGGATGAACATCTAGATGTGCATATGCATCAGCAGCACATGGAAGGTTGATGTGGATCTCTCTGGATAGATCAGAGTACATTTCCTGAAGTTATTTGCTTTGACAGTACACAACCTGGCCTTTACTGTATTGCCTTCACTGTGAAGTGTATTGAGGAAACAAGATATAAGTATATTTACGTGTTTATCCTATCTTGCTCCAATAAATTGACTCAGTTCCAAGGGATTGTTTCCCCAGTTTGTCTTATATGCATACATTGTTTCAGTGCCAATATGCACCTGTTTCAGGTGATTAGCATCATTGCTCTAGGATTCTAAAGCCTCTCTTTCAGATTTTGGGTGGCTGCCTCTCCCCAAGTACCTTGAAATCTTCTTTTCCTTTCATGTATGAAAGGTCCAATAGCCAGTGCTTCAAAGCCATGGGCAAAATGAGCATTAAAAGTAGAAGTTCACAGGCTGCCAAGGGCTGTCTCTTTGTTCTTCCACTTTAACTGTACTCTCAGCTCTGTTCTACTGCAGTCAACACAAAACAGAGATAGACTCTCCCCCCCCCCAAATGCCATAGGCTTGAAAAGTGCCTGTTAAAAGAATTAAAGAAAAATGCAGTTTTCCATTCTTTCCCTGTATTAGAACCAGGCAAACGTTAATAGCATGGTATGCTTGGTTGCTTATCTATAATTACAGTGAGGCCTCTTTTCCTTCCCTCTTGTCATACTCCAAATACATTGCTTAAGTTTTTCATTTCAGGTAGGATGGAACACCCAGGTTCTTCTCAGTAGCTAAAAAAGCACCATGCACATGAGGTCAGGTGAGCTGAGGGGAATGTACCTTTGACAGAGATTTTCTTTTCTTACCTTCTTGTCCTAAGTAAATTTGTTGGTGGAAAGTGCTGTTAAGTCTCAGCCAATTTATGGTGACCTCATAGGTTTTTCAAGGCAAGAGATGTTCAGAAATGGTTTGCCATTGGCTGCCTCTTCAGCGTGACCTCCTTGGTGGTCTCCCATCCAAATACTAACCAGGGTTGACTCTGCTTAGCTTCTGAGGTCAGGCTAGCCTGACCCGTCCAGGTCAGGCCCTAAGTACTTACTCACCCTGAGTGAACTTAGGGTAAACAAATTGTCAATGGACTTTGGGGCTATGTTGTATGAAAACCCCACCCTTTGACCTAGAAGTTTTTCTTAGCTACAAATAGTAGGATCATGCTTTGGTTACTTAAGCCCTCCTATACACAGGATTACAATGTGAGGATAATCAGCTCATAGAGAGCTGAATCATGCCTGCCAACCCCACTCTTGATTTTCATCCATTAATTGGCTGTCGTGTATGGAGATTACAAATTATATATATACATCTTTGAGTAATGTGTACCAATAGGTTACAAGCTATGAAGTTTATGTGCATACAAACTATGGTAGAAATGCCAAGAATATCAGGAGGAAAGAGTAAGACCACCAGGAGCAATTCCTCTCCAACAATTAAGACCACATTTAGGTAATCTGTGGCCCCTGCCACACGGGGGGGGGAGGGAACACAGGCAAAGTGCGGCTTTTTAAAGCCGCACCCAAAGAGACATGCGGCGGCGGGATCACATAGATCCCCTGAGCCGCCGTGCACTTCCACCCCGGCACGATCAGATGCCAGGGGGAAGCCACTGACAGGGAAGCGAGGCAGCCGAACTGCACATGTGTGAGCATGCGGAGTTCGGCCGGGAGCCGGGATTGCCACGAACGAAGAGCGCGCCGGCGATCCCACAGCCGCGCTTGATGCAGAGTCCCAGGTAAGTCCTCCTCTGGGGGTTTACGGCGCGTTTTTGGCCGGAGGGGAGGGATCGGGGAGGGGTGCGAGCCGATTCCCAGATGTTGCGGTGTGCTCGCGCCTGTTTGCTGCGTCCCCGATCTGTCCCTCTCCCGGGCCAAAATCTCCCGTGTGACCGGGGCCTGTATGTGGGTTTTTTTCTGAAGAAAAGATATGCTAATTATTGGTTACAAATCCTAACCTTTACCCATTGATTTCAGAACAGTGTACCAGAGCAGTTTCCATCCAGATACAGCTATTTTAACCTTCAGAAATGGTCAATGCTTTACCCAGCAGTAGTAGCACTTCTGTCACACTGTACTGCCCTGGTTTCAGATGTTGACAGCCAAAAAATTGAGACTTTTCCTCACAACCTCATAGTGATCTCAGATACAAGATGCTGCTGAGGGCATTGAATACTCTCAGGTTGCTTGGGTACCTCATTGCTGAATGGCAGTGCCTAGAAAGAAATCACTGAGATTCAGGTAATAATGTGATGTTTCCGGCTTAAATGAAACAAGACACTCAAGGTGATCTAAAAGGCAAACTACTAATCAGATCTTCATATATGACCTGAAATAATAATATTGATTGGTTCATAGTAAAGATTTAAATTGTATGACGTTCCTGTGAACTGTAAACTGCCTTGAATACATCATAGCTGACAGGTGAGCTAAAACAATTTAGGGAAATATGTTTTTCTATTGAGGTAGAAATATACTTACTATCGCTGGTACTTTATTTTTTAAACAGAAAGGAAGCAGCACTCATACCTGCCTGGTAATTCACCCTCTGTTATGGGGATTAAAATATGTAGTAAGTGGGGAAGAAGAGACAGTGACTACTCAGTGGTAAAATGAAAGTCACTGCACATGCTCAGAAGCAGCTATTTCATATATCTCCCTTATAAATAAAAGCCGAATGGTGGTGGCACTTCTCTAGAACATTCCACACGCTCCAAAATCAGTTTGCTCTCTGATCTGTCATTCAGAGGGTCTCCCTACCCACTGGTTGCTTTGCCTGAGTCCTGCCTCCAACATTCTAAACATTTTGCTGTTCGTCTCCCCCCCCATAGCCAGTCAGAATACAGAGGTTATTTGCATATGCAGCCTCATTGGCCTTGGCCTCAGAACACAGAGGTCGTTTGCATATGCGACTTGATTGGCTTTTGCCTCTAACATTCTAAACAGTTTTGCTGTTCTGAGGTAAAATGTGTCCAATTTCCAGGTGAGCGCTGGAGATCACTCAGAATGACAAGTGCTTTCCAGATGGCAGAG
>NW_015173691.1:946703-950714 GCF_001447785.1 Gekko japonicus | reverse complement strand
CTCAAAATTACAACTGTTCTTCAGGTAGCAGAGATCAGTTCGTCTGGAGAAAATGGTGGACTCAGTGCCATTATACCCTGCTGAGGTCGCCACAGCAAATTGACACTGAGTGTCCAAGTCCGGGGCACCCACCCAGAGCCTCTTTCTAGAGGTCGTATTTATTTCCACAACGGGCCTTTTTCCTAGTCCTAACATGTTACAGGACTCTCCCTGGAACTGAAAAGAATGTCCAACATTAAGTACCTGTACAAATTAGGTCCTGAAAGAGACTAATCGGTACAAAGATTACCAAATATCCTTTATGTTAAAACACCACAGAATTCATAGACATCCTTAGCAAGGTACCTGTACAAATTAAGTCCTGAAAGAGACTGATCGGTACAAAGATTACCAAATATTCTTTATGTTAAAGCACCACAGAATTCATAGACATCCTTAGCAAAGAGTCTTTAGTTTTGTCATGCTAACCTGGTAATGCTACTGTGTAATCAATCATCCTCACAAGCAACAAGTAGGCTGAAAAAATATGGAAAACCCAAAGAACCAAGGGATGGCAAGAAAGATATTTTAGTCTCTGAATGTGTCTATATTTTGCTGTTTCAAAAATCTAATATAACAATATTAGGAAGATGCCTTCATATCACAAAGTCTACGTTTCTTACAGGAATGAAGGAGAGGCAACAAAAGGGGGGGACATAGCACTAGAAACCCTGTTTTATTAGTGGTCTTTCTAAGTGATTTGGTTACTAGGCCCTCTGAGATACTGTCATTATGAGTTCTTGTTTTGGTAATAAGGTAGAACATCAGAAATAAAATATAACCGTAGGTGAACATACAAGCTGATTCCACAGATAAAGTGTGACTGTAGTGACATGGCTAAGGCCAACCTTCAACTTTCTGAGGTGATATTTCAGGGCAAATGCTGGAGATAGAGAATTTGAGGAGCAGATTGCTAGATACATTAAGACAACCAGTAAGCATTTCTTTAAATACATATGAAGCAGGGGAATGGACAGGGAGGCAGTTGGGCTGCTGAAAGAGAAAAGATTGCTTAAGGAAGACTGGGAGGTGGCAATGCATTCTTTGTGTCTATGTTCAAATATCCATATTGGGACCACTGTTGGGGGGAAAGGTTTCTGAAGAACTGAGTCAAAGTGATGAGAGGAGATGAAGTTCTAAAACTGCTGAGCAAATAAAGAACGAATAAGATTCCAGAACTGGATGGCATTTCCCCAAGGATTCATAGAGAACTCAAATGTGAAGCTATTGATCTCCTAACCAACATATGTAGCTTGTGTCACTAAAATCAGCCTCTGTGCTAGAGAAATGAAAAGTAGCAAATGTTATATCAGTTTTTAAAAAAGGGTCCAGAAGGATCCAGGAAATTATGCGCCAGTCAGCCTAGCATCTGTTCCAAGTAAATTAGAAGAAATTTATTAAAGACAGAATTATTAAGCACATAGAAGACCAAAGCCCACTGAGGGAAAATCACCATGAAGTCTACACAATGAAGTATTGCCTCAACTACCTTTTGGAGTTCTTTGAGAATATTAACAAGCTTGTGCATAAAAGTGATCTAATAGATATGCTGGATCAGAGCAATGGTTCATGTAGCCCAGTATCCAATTTCACATAGCATTTGGGCTTCCAAAAGGTTTTGACAAGGTATCTTTCCAAAAAGTCCTGAATTATCCCTTAACTGCTAAACTAACAGGATGGGTCCTTGTTATGGATCAAAAACTGATTATACAGAAAAAGGAGTAGGAAGAGATGGACAGTTCTTACAATGGAGGAAAGTGAGCAATGGGGTTCCACAAGATCAGTACTGGGCCTAGTGCTACTTTATTTTTTCATATATGATCTGGAATTGGAGGTGAGCTGTGGCAGCCAAATCTATAAGCAATACCAAATCACTCAGGATGGTAAAAACTGAAGCTAGAAATCTCTAAATTGGATAAGTGGTCAGCAGTGGGATGAATAAGGTTCAAAGTTGGTAAGTATAAGGTGGCACACATTAGAACACCCCTCAACTTTAAATATGTGCTGATGGGGGCTGAACTGCTGGAAACTAAGAGGGAAGAGATTTTGGGGTTCCGGTGGATAGAATGATGAAAACGTCAACTCAATATGTGGCAGCAGTGAAAGGGATTATTAGGAAAGGGATTGAAAACTGAAAAAGCCACTATTGTAATGCCATTATATAGATCTATGGTGCAGCCTCATTTGGAATACTGTAGATTTCTGGTTGCTGTATCTTTTTAAAAAGGTGGAAAAACTGCAGCAAAGGGCAACCAAGATGGTTAAGGGGTTGGAGCACCTTTCCTGTGAGGAAAGGTGAAAGAGTCTGGGGTGTGTGTGTGGGGGAACTACTAAGGGTAACATGATAGGGATCTACAAAATCAGCCATGGGGTGGAGAAAGTGGATAGTGAGAGCTTTTTTTCTCTCTCTCTGCAATAATACTAGAACTGGGGGGGGTACCCAAAGATGTTGATGGGCAATGGATTCAGGTCAGACTAAAGGAACTTACCTTCCTACCTTATTGTTCTGCCTCCTGCAAACATTTAGCCAGTGACTGAGAACTAAGATGCTGGACAAGATGGCCTGGGAGTGGGGTGTCCTCATTGATAGAGATTTATAAATTATGCATAGTTTTGAGAAAGTAGCTTCAGATAGATTGTCTTTCCTTTATCATAATACATGAACACATGAACTGAAACATCCATGTGTACTGTTGTCTTGCCCTTTAATCCGTTAATTTTTCCAGCTGTATTTTATACTCACTATGATTCTGAAAGATATGTTAAAGTGAAAGGAATGTCTGGCTCAAGATGATCAATCCAAAATTGTCAGTGGGCTTGGGCTACAATCACACACACTAAATAATTCACTTTCGGTCCACTTTCAATGCACTTTCCAACTGGACTTTTACTATGTGAACTAGCAAAATCCAATTCAAAAGTGAATTGAAAGTAGATTATTTAGTGCGTGTGATTGCAGACTGGAATAACTCTGCATAGGTTTGCACAGTTACTCATCCAATGAAACTGACTGGCAGAAGATTTTGGACAGGCAAAAACAAGTACTTCTTTCCATAACACATAATTAAAATGGAATTCAATGCAATGAGCTGTGATGATGGCTGCTGGTTTAAGTGACAGACAAAAATACATTCTAAATGTGTCAGAATGGTTTTGACACATATTCCCTGCAATATTAAATACTGTGGTTGTAGTCAATGTGTGTTGAAGCCATTTCTGTTAAATTTTTGAATGTCTGTCTTCACCTTGTTGGATTTTAATGGAGATTAGACAGATCCATAACAGATAGATCTATCAATAGCCCCCATAATCAAAGTCATTACACTTCTGAATACCAGTAACTGATGTGTGCGTGTGTGGGAGATGGACAACAAAGGTGAACAATGTTTTTTCATTCCCTACATGTGGTCAGTCTAGAAGCATCTGATTTTCTGAGGCTGCAAACAGGATGCTGGAATAGGCAAGTGCATTGCGTAATTCACAAGAGCATAGATGTAGACTATGGTGGATCTCGGGGGCTGGCCCCCCTGAAATTTTCCACGGGGGACTGAGCCTTCCCCGGGCAAAAGGGAGCTCTGAAAAGGCAGCCTGCCCTTTAAAGCCAGCAGCCGGCAGAAGGACCTGCCAGCTGCTGACTTTAAAAGGCAGCAAACCCTTGCAGGGCTCTCCTTGCTTCCCCCTATTTAGAAGTGGGGGAACCAAACTGAGCAATCTAATGGCTGTCCACCAGTAGAGGGGACCTCTCTTTCCTTTTTCTTTCCTTTTCCTTTCCTTTTCTCTCCCCATCCTTCCTTCCTCTCTCCCCATCTATTTTCTTTCTTTCTTTCCATTTCTTTCTTTCCCTTCTCCCCACCCTTTCCCATCCTTTCCTTCGTTCATTTCCCCCCTTGGTTTTCCTTTCTTTCTTTCCCTTTCCCCCTTTCTTTCTTTCCTTCATTCCCTTCCCCCTTTCCCTCCCTCCCTCCCTCCCTC
>NW_015173691.1:944929-945655 GCF_001447785.1 Gekko japonicus | reverse complement strand
GGAAAAGCTGAGTGGGGAAAGAGATTTGATTACATTCCTTGCAACAGGAAGAGAAGGTCTCTTGCAGCTGGATCCATCAGGTTTTTGGTTGTATCTTTGCACGCTCTAAGTTAATAAATAAGGTTTTTGATATCCAAAACATATCAGTCCTTGAATATGTTTGGCGTCTGTCGGAAAAGAAAGTATACTCCTTAACCCTGGCTGTCTCCATGCACTTTCAATGTAGCAACAGTCAGACTGCAAAGCTTCTGTTGGGCCCAACATACTTGCTGGGCTCCAATTTACATTTTGGGATAAAGTGTGTCTCTATTTTATTTTAACATACTTACTTAGCTCTAATTTACATTTGGAGGAAAAGTGTGTCTCTATTTCATTTTACTTGGGTCTATATATCCTTGACTGAGAACAGGTTTTTTATGGGGGGGGGGGAATCCTGCTTCAGCACACCTAAATGGTAAGCCCATCTGCATGAACAAGATTGGGGGGGGCATGCAGATCAGAGTCTTTTTAAAATTTCCTTTTGCCTGTGCGACCTAGAAAGAACATAGAAAAGAAATGTGCACTCTGTACATGTTCATGCTCTTCATTTTGCTGTTACTTAAAATGGTGTGGTACAGTTTCAAAGGGACAACTAACTGGGATATATAAAAGGAATGACAGGATTGCCCATTGGAAACAATGGGAGAGGCTTGAAGGCCCACTGGAGATAATGGGAGCCAGGAATGC
>NW_015173691.1:936576-943996 GCF_001447785.1 Gekko japonicus | reverse complement strand
TTGTGATGTCACTGGCTCCTCCCTATGATGTCACTGGGCCTCAGTTCTTTTAAGGACCTAGCATAGCAATGCCTCTGGCCCCCACCCCTGGGAAATTGGAACGTCTACGCCCTTGCACAAGAGCTCTTATGAAATTAATTTTGTAAAGAAGACAAGCTAGAGAAGTACAAAGGTTGCCTTAAACCACGAAGGGAAGGAAGATTTGATTGTTACAATACAACTATAGAAATTTGCTATGGTGTGGTCCCTAACCACTCTGCACCCCAAAGGCTGGAGGGCAAATGGAAGATGGCTGTCAACCGCATTCTGCTTCTGAGACTCCAGAGGTTGCGGATTAAACCGAAATACTGGCCTAGAATACCTTTGATCTGATCTAGAAAAGTAATTCTCACAAACTTAAGCATTCCCTGAAATGTATACCAGCCACTCTGATGTCTGATGCTTCTTTACAAGCTTCAGCCTAAGCGTGTTCAATCCAAATTAAGCCCCAGCTCACTGAACCATATTCCAAAGTAAGTCCCCAGAGCCTTTAGACAAGCCAGATGAGTTTAAATGTTTACAAGAATGATTAATACTAAGACAATGGCAAAGTTGTTAAAGAGTAAGCTTTATATAGACAGAACACTATAAAATAAAATATGGTGCTTCACTAGGGACAATTCTCTTGGTGCTGCTCTGTTTACCTTAATTGTTTCCTCCCAATTAATTATAATTTGAAAGGAAACCTTGTGCAAATTGAAATAAATTAATCAAATTTGTTTAAACCCCTGTGTTGATGACTTATGAGAATCTCAATTAACCAAGTATATTTGGGTGATGAAATTATGTTTCCTAGATTGGCTTTATCCCTTTGAAAGAGAAAGAACGAGGGACACAGTAGCACAGGAATGAATGAGAATGAACTGTCAGAAAAGCACTTTGATCAATGATGTTTTTGTTCCTCATCTGCCACTATAAATCACCATTAAAGGGTACAAAAAATAGCTTCTATTCACAGTGAAACTAAGCTAAAGGGTGGAGGCTAGGCACTGTGTAGAGAGACCCAGTGCACTCCAAAGATTATGGTGTCACAGCTGGACTGGGGAGACCCACTGTCTTCTTGCAAATGGATTTCACTGGAGTACCTTTTTCAAGCCGCTCTCAACTGTCTTATATACACTGGAAGGTCACAGTGGCATACTTTACAGGGATGCAATGAAAACGTATGAAGTAAACTGTGAGATACTATTGACAGCAGACGTTGCTGCTAGAAGGAGTTCTTCAGGATTTGGGAGAGAAGTTCTACCTACCTCCAGAGTACCAGGGACACAATGATCATCACCATACCTGGGGGTGAGCTCTGCTTCCACCAAGTACAACCCAGTCTACATTGACTCTTCAAGTAGCCGATAGGCACTGAATGACTATAAAACAATGAATTGAATCAGAATTAGGCCATAAACTGACCATCTTGTTGAAGACAGACCCATTTTAAACAACCTGTGAGCAGCGAGGGCCATAAAAGATGGGGGGTTCCACAAATTTCTGTTTCAAAGTTTGGTTCAGGCTGGAAATGCGGCCTGCTTGTGGGTTAATAGAGTTCAGAAACAACATAGCTAAACCAGAGCAAGCTGACCTTGTGAGTTTGTTCATAACACAGCTGCAAAGAGGAGTGAAGAGCCTAGCACCAGCTCCTCCTTAACCACATTCCATCCAATTAAGGTTCATGATTTACACTTGTGGGAAAAAGCCAAACCTAACTACAGATAGGTTTAATTTGCTTTCTCCCTGGTCAGACAACCTCGTGTATCATTGGCCTAGCTTAGGGTTGCCAAGTACTTACCTCAATCTGGCGGGGGACACATGCTCCCCGGCCGGAACATTTCTCCTTGTAACGCACCATGCCGTCACCTGGAAATGACACTGGGCGATGCTCTGGCAATGGGGCTGAAAACTCGATGGTACCATCGAGTTTCTGGCCCCATTGCCAGAGCGTCAGCCAGCGTCACTTCCTGGGAATGGCATGGTGCTGCACGTCTGTTGTCCCCGCAGGAATGATCCTGTGAAGACGTCTTCGTCCCCCGCTGAATCACGGTAAGTACTTGGGAAGCCTGGCCTAGCTATTAGCTTTACAAACCACCCAAGGCTCCTATTGGTCTTCCAGACCTGAGGCCTTGTGGACCCTTGACCATAAAGAAGTAAAGTTTTTGCTTATTGCTAGCCTGATGGTGACTACCTACAATCTGAACATGCAGTTACTATCTTGCTCACTGCAACCATCTTGAATGCTTGCTTGTGGGGGCCAAACAGCTTGTTGGCCTAGTGATGACTCTGAACAGAGACACTTTGGATTGTTAAGACCCTTCAGCTTTGACTGTGTAACATCTGTTATTTGAAACCAATGTATTACTTTGTTAGACTTTAATTTTTAGCTTTCTTATTTTTACCTCAGTGTCTTGTTCCTTTTGAAATTTTCTTGCACCCTAATAAATATATTTTTACTTTACTTTTGTGGTTATTTGCCTTCAACTGAACTCCATCTAAATCCAGAGTCATAGACCTGATGACCACCTACCAAGATAATTGTTTTTGTGAGAAACTTGTTCTGCAAGTCTACCTTGCAGGGCTGACTTTCTTGTTTAGTCCCAAAAAGGCAAAGGCAGGAGGCCTTTCCTGTCTAAAGGGAAAGCATAAAAGTGAAAAACATAAAGGAGTAAAAAATGTTTTTCTTATCTTTATACAATGTTTATACTCTCATATAACTAATAAATATGTAACTACAGAAGATTAATGAGTGTAGCTATGAGAATATGATAATAGAATGTTAAGTATTAATCAGTTTACATTTCTTTGTAACTCCTATGCAGAGGTCATTTCGGGGGGGAACGCGGGGGAACGCAGTTCCCTCGGGTGGGGGGCGGGGCACATGATGAAGCCCCACCCCCTGCTTCCGGCCGCCCCGCTTCCAGCCCTCATTCAGCCAGGAGGAGGCAGGAGAAGAGGGAGGGTAAGTTGCTTCCTCCCCGCCTCTCCCCACCCCTGCCTGCCTGGGGCCAGGGAGGGCCTTGGCGGGGCTTCCTCGCACTCCTGCTGGCCTTGCAGGTCCACCGCCGGGCCCCTGATGTCAGGGTGTGTGGCATATGCTAATGAGTTATGCTAATGAGTTCCCCTAGCTCTTTTTCTATGAAATGACCCCTGCCTACAACAAGACTCCTTAGCCTTGGCCTGGACAGGAACCTTTGACAGGGATGTTCGTGCATGCTCTCACTTTTGTTCTTTCTTGCAATAACCAGATGGAGGCCACCAGGTACAGCAGTAGCAGTCTTTAATTCATAGACCAACTCACGTTTTAGCCCAAACATAACAACCTGCTTGGTTTTTTTCTCCTTGGCCTCTCCTTCTGCCTCATGGCACCCCTCTTTTATCTGCTAGCTCCACCCCCTCCCATGCAGCTGAGATTGCCCACTGCTGTGACAGCCCCATCCAATCCTCCCAGAGGGCAAGCGCCTCTTCCCTCCTGAGACTCTTTGCTAGCCTTTGGTCTGCCTGATTGCCTGGCTGCTTGATAGCTTTCCCCTGCTCCAGAGAACCCTTTTTTGCTAATACAGGCTCCCATCCCATTGCTGAGTTTCCCTCTGGGGCTGTGGTGGTTTCCCTGCTGGCCCCATTCTCCCACGTTGGCCGGTCAGGTGCCCCCTGCCACAGACCCTTCCCCCTCCAGGAAAGACCCAGAGGATTCTGCCAGCCCTTTCCCATCTTAGCATTGAGATGTGCCTGCCCAGTCTTATGCACTACCATAAAGACATAGGATTACAAGACTAAGTATCGTCTGGTCAGCCCTGGGGTTGTCTCCTTCAGCTGCCTCAACCGTTACAGCAAACCATGATCGGAGGTTTACATAAAGGATGAACCCCAGAGATAATATCACAGGGCCTCTACCACCCATTTGATTATCATCAATTCCCTGTTGGTCACTGCATACCGCCTTTCCTACTTGCTAAACACAGGAATAGGACTTGGTGTTCTTGTTTCCCTGGTCAGCACCTAATCCCACCCCTGAGGCATCCATTTGTAGTATAAATGGCTGAATGGGATTAGGGATTTTCGCAGCTGGCTTTCATGACAGAGTAGCCCCAGAGGTCATTTCGGGGGGGATCGCGGGGGATCGCAGTTCCCCCAGGTGAGGTGCAGGGGGCGGGGCACACGACGAAGCCCCGCCCCTTCTTCTGGCTGCCCCCTTCTTTCAGCCTCATTCTGTTGCAGAAGGAGGAAGAAGCAGGAGGGTAAGTTGGCATCCTCCCCCTCTGCCTGGCCGAGGCCACTCCACGTGGCCTCCCCAAGGACTCCCAGCCCCATCCAGGAGCTTCCCCAAGGTAGTTGTGTTAGTCTGTTGCTGCAAAATAGTCCAAGAGTTCAAATAGCACCTTTAAGACTAACAAATAGCACCTTTAAGACTAAGACTAACTGAGTGGTGGGTGTGGCCTTATGACACACTTCCGGTGATGGCAGGGGTGTGTGGCCTCATGACACACTTCCGGTGATGTCAGGGGGTGTGGCATATGCTAATGAGTTATGCTAATGAGTTCCTCTAGCTCTTTTTCTACGAAATGACCCCTGAGTAGCCCTAAAGATCTCAAGAGATGCGGCCACCTCTGGGGTCCATGCAGGGCTGCCACTTCCGGCAGAGGATCAGCTCTGTCAGGAATGTATTTCCAGTGGTATCTGGCCAACCCCAGGAACGTCTGTACACCCTTCTTCATACTTGGCTGCTCCCAAGCCATTAGTGTCTGTACGGTGTTATTTTGGGGTGGCACCTTCCCTGCCCCCACAAGGACTCCCAGATATTTCACACTGACCTGGGTTAAAAACACATTTTTGGATTGGCGATGAGCCCTTCCTTCCATAGCCACTTAAACACGGCCTGCAGATGTTGCAAGTGCTCGCTCCAGGACTGCCCTGTAGAGTCCAAAAAGCATATGGGTGCAGGGCCACCAACAGGGGGGGACTGGGGGTACAAAATCCCCAGGGCCTAAGTCTGCTTGAGGGCCCAGCGAAGCTAGAATCATCACTTCAGATTTTTAAAAACCTTTAGTGCAGTTCTGCACTGTAGCCACTAGGGGCAGAGGGAAGGTAGAGCAGAGCAAACAGAGGCTATTCCTAGTTGATGCTGTTTGCCACCCTTTTTAGCAGTGATTTTTAAAGACAGCTCTCCATGTGGCTGCAAATTTCTTTAACTACGAGGCTAAGGAAACCATTTTCCTGCCACGTGTTATTTCTAAACTATGTTCTTAAGCATAGACAGGGCTATTTTTGGGCAGGAACGCACAGGAACGGAGTTCCGGCTGGCTCCCGAGTTGGCCATGCCCAATAGGAACTCATTAGCATAATAGGCCACACCCAACATCAGAAACTCATTAGGATTGCCTACATTAGGGGTGTGTGGCCTAACATGCAAAGGAGTTCCTGCTGCAAAAAAAGCCCTGGTTTTGACAACAAACAAGGTAAACAGAATAACAAGCAAAAGGTGGGTGTGGCTGGATAACCACACTTCTGGTAACATGGGGGTGCGGCCTAATATGCTAATAAGCTGTGCTGTCAGGGGTGTGGCCCAATATGCTAATGAGTTCCTGCTGGGCTTTTTCTACAAAAAGAGCCCTGACTGTATAGATATTAGGGGAAATCCCTAGAGCGTCACCAGGAAGTAAGAGCACATCCTCCAAATCCCACCCTCCCCAGTCACTGTCCTCAAAATCTCCCTGCATTTGCTGAGACAGTTCTGGCAACCCTTACAGCATCTCATTTAAACTGAGTTGCTGCCTGTGCAAAACAGCTATGCATGAACAGGCAACATGCCAGTGCAACACCCAGTCTCTGGAGTGCTATGCACACACTCTTGCATGGGTGGCAGCCCGGTTTTAATGAGACACATGTAAGTGTGAAGTCCCATAGGTCAGTTCTTTTGCTTTGCCAGTCCAGCATCACATTTAATTCAAGTCTAGCTGATAACCTCCTCAGCTATGGACATCGTTGCTTCTTTGCTCATCATTTGAGGTTGTCTTTTAACTCACACACACACCCCTGAAATTAAAAATGGAACTGTTGATAATTTGATATGAAAAAAATCATTTCGGGTTTTTTTTATCATTAGCTACAGAAAAATAAAAACTTCAAGTTGCTGAAAAGACAAAAAAAAAGAGGGGAAAAAAGTCCAACAGCCTTTTCATCTAGTTCTGGAAAGAAACAAAGGATTTTTGAAATGCAAATCTTTCCCTTGAGATCCAAATCCTATTTTCTGGTCTGCACAAAAGTATTACTTATTACAATGTAGATGGGATCATTTCACTGAAACATTTACTCTCCTCCCCCACCTGAGTTGATGCATATTTAAAATGGTCCATCAGCTAGGATTGTTAGGTTTTTAACTTAAAATCCTATCCTTTTCAGTAGGGAATAAATTAAACCACAACCTTGAAATTTTAATTTCTGCATTTTGGAATTCTGAAGCTTTAGTGTCCCAATTTAATAAGCAATGTGCACAGGCCTCGGTTCCTGCCGGAGCGCACCAGAGCACCGCTCCACCAGTCAGGAGCCCAGGGGGCGAGCACATAAGCCCCGCCCCCTGCTCCCACCAGCCAACAGTTGGGACACGGTGTGGAGGGGAACATTCTGGCTCCCCCAGCTCTCCTTCAGGGCTCCTTAAAAAGTTATGGCCGCCGCCGCTGTTCTCCCAAGATACCAACCAAGTTTGAAGAACATTGGACCAGGGGGTCCAATTCTATGGGCCCCCAAACAGGTTGCCCCTATCCCCTCCATTGTTCTCTATGGTGGGAAAAAGTAACTTTTTTCCCACCATAGAGAACAATGGAGGGGATGGGGGCAATCTGTTTGGGGGCCCGTAGAATTGGACCCTCCGTAGAATTGGACCCCCTGGTCCAATGCTCTTGAAACTTCGTTGGTATCTTGGGGAGAGGCTCTAGCAGCTACCTTGCAAGTTTGGAGTCTTTCCCTCAAGCCCCCTCCCCTCCAGCCCCCAGAATATACCGTATGTTTTTGCCATTGACTTCAATGGCCCATAGGATATAATGGGGCCAAACTGCGGGAAGCCGATTCAGATCAGAGAATCTGATTCGGCCCGCAGCAGGGGATCCTGAGGAAGCCAAGGGAAGGTGGTTTAAACTGCCTCTCCTTCCCTCCAGCAGCCGGCAAACCAAGGCTCCCCGAGCAAACCAAGGGAAGGGAAGGTGGCGGAGCAGCTGGAGACGTTGAGCCTCAGCTCCACAAGTAATGAGCACTCGAGCCCCACCCCCAGCAGCCCTCAGGCCGGAGCACCTGGAGCAGTCTTGGGAGGCAGATTGACAAAAAGCAAAACCAAAAGCGCAGGAACTCGAGAGAACTCCAGGAATGGAGCCAGTTCCTCTTCCACAGCCCAAAATGTGACCCA
>NW_015173691.1:928111-935938 GCF_001447785.1 Gekko japonicus | reverse complement strand
GGCCCTTTCTTACATGCCCAGGGAAATGCTGATTGCCATTTTGGGGCCAGGGAGCAATTTTTCTCCAGGCCAGTTTGGCCCCCAGTGATCCTGGAGGTTTTTTTTTTAATCACATTCTGGGTGTGGAACAGGGGTCACTGGGGTGTGGGGGGGGAATTGGTGAATTTCCTGCATTGTGCAGGGTGTTGGACTAGATTACCCTGGAGGTCCCTTCCCACTCTATGAGTCTATGATTCTATAATTCACCCAGGCTGGCTGTGGGCATGCCAGCACCTCTGTCAGGCAGAAGCGCCTGAGATCCTCCCCCTCCCCTTTTCCTTCGCCCGACTTGGAGGTGAAGGGAAGGGAAATGGGGGAAATAATGGATCTCAGGTGCTTCTGCCTATCAGAGGGGCTGGTGCACACTTTCGGTGATATCAGGAGGTATGGCATATGCTAATAAGTTATGCTAATGAGCTCCTGCAGCTCTTTTTCTATGAGATGACCCCTGAATGTGCATGTAACACCTCTAGAACACCTGTGGCTTTCCTAGATGTAATCTGATGTTTGTCTTGTCCAGGGCTTTTTTGGTAGAAAAAGCCCAGCAGGAACTCATTAGCATAATAGGCCACACCCAACAGCAGAAACTCATTAGCATATTAGGCCACACTCATGCCTTCCCTTAGCTTGCCTGGGCGCCCACGGCTGCGGAGAGACCAGGCAAGCCGGCCCTTGGACAGGCCAGGGAAGGCACAGGGAGGCTTTTAAATACCTCCCCAATCCTTCCAGGGGGCCCCCTAACCCGCCCGTCTCGGAGTCGCTGGGGGGGTTGCTTTTCAGACCTTCCCTCTGTAGCCATGCATGCAGAGGTTTTGGATGTAGTGGGCGTGGCCAACTTTGAAGCCAGCCGGAACTCCGTTCCTGTGCGTTCCTGCCCAAAAATAGCCCTGGTCTTGTCCAAATAACAATTCCCGATAAAGCTTTTTTACCCCTTTATGCATTTCTGTTGGGCCAGCTGAAGACAATCTGCCTGCTAAGGATGGATACTTCCATAGGCTCCATCTATTTTGGCAGGCAATTTTGAATAAACAGATCCTAGTCTGCTTTTGGGATATTTAAGTTTGGGAGGGACAGGGGATATATAGCTTGTAGTTATAGGACAAGTGAAAAAAATAATGATGCTTGAGCAGGAAAAGGCTAACTAACAAGAAGGAAAAAAGGAAAAAACAACAAAAAACAGGCAGATCCTGAACCAGCAAAAAACAGTCCTAAAGCAAAGTCGGCTATCAACTGACCACAGCATAACATACAGATAAACATCTTCAGTTCCCTGCTGTTTCCCTTATTCTTGAGGGGGGGAAAGTCAGCAGTATGTATGAAAAGGTGAATACCTGTCACAAGCAATATCACACTGTGGAGACAAGTACCCAATGTCTGCATTCCAAGCCAGGGCACTTGCTCCCATGCAGCATCAGGTGATATTAGAACGCTGGCAGAGCTAGACCTCACTCAGCTGCATAGATCCTACCCTTGTAATGGGGAATTTCAGACAGCCGATGTAGTCCGGTTCAGGAACTGTTCCCTAACGGTTTCTGGTCTGACATTTTAGACAGAACCGTTTTAGTGACAGTTCCCTACCAGAATATATTTTCACTTTCAAACAGAACCGCTTCTGTCCCGTTAAGAAAGCGTTTCTGAACCGTTTTACCTGCAAACTGCTTCCAAGTGGTCTTCACTTTTCTATACCGTTTCTGAAGTGCTACGGGGTGCTGTGTAAAATGCCCCATAGTGCTTCCTCCAGCATCACTTTGTTTTCCCGCCCTTTCCCCCCTGCACAGGCGATCTCCGGCCTTTTAAAAAAAATATATTCATTTTAGAGTCGCTATAGCATTCTAAAACGAGCCTTCAAAAAAAAAAAAAAAAAAAAAAAAAGGACAGAGATTGCCCGCATGGGCGAAAAAGGGTGGGAAAACAAAGCAATGCAGTCTGAAATGCCAAACTGCTTCAGAGACGGCTCCTTACCAGTAGGGGAAAGGCTGTGTGAAATGGCAGCCCTGTTTACTCCAAGACGTTACAATAACGGCTTCAAAACAGCTTAGAAAGGGTAATGTGAAATTCCCCGCTGCCACTGGACAATACTAATGGGAGTGAGCCATACTTGGGAACATCATTTAGATTGTTCGTATCATGTATACATGCATGCCAATGCTAGGACCTGGAAAACACAGGTTCAAATCCCCACTCATTCCATGGAAACCTCACTGGGTGACCTTGGTCCAGTCATACTCTCTCAGCCTAACCTACCTCACAGGGTTTTTGTGAGGATAAAATGGAGGAGAGGGAAATGATGTATATCACAGGCAGGCCATTCCATAAGGTGGTAGCTACAATGGAGAATGCTCCTGTAGGGACAGTTTTTGATTTTGCCAGTTTACAAGTCTGAAGAAGGCCCTGCTCAGATGAGCAAAGTTGTCACGGCAGAACACAGGGGGAGAGATGGTTCCATAAATAAGAAGGATCAAGACCACAATGGGCTTTGTATGTGACAGCCAACATATTAAATTGATCACAGATTGATTCCCCATTATACTCTATAGCAAGGGTGTCAATCATGCGACCCACAAGGAAGTACTTGCATTTCCCAGCCATTACTGCTGCTGCATTGCCAAAGCTTCTCTTCCTCCTTAGGGAAGTGAGGGGGGAGGGAAAAAGAGTGCATGTGCATACAGCAGAAAAACAGCTCCCTCCTGCTTCCCCCTCTGGGGGCCTGCTGCGATGCCTAGCCTCTCTTCTTCCTTTAGGGAAGCAAGGGAGAAGGAAAAGGAGAGTGCACGCACATGCATCAGAGAAAAGCTCCCTCCTGCTTCCTCCTCTGGGGCTGCTGCTTTGTTGCCTCGCCCTCTTCCCTCATTTGGAGAGGGAGTCCCATGGCACCTTCCACACCAACAAAGTTTTATTCCAGGTATAAGCTGGAGGAGAAAAAAAAATCAGGAAGGAGTTAAGAAGCTAACCTTAGGGGGAACTTTTTAATATCTTATTAAGTGAAATACCTACCCCCTCCCAATTCTGTAGTCAATCACTGGAGTATCTTTGAATCACACACACACACACCATACACAGAGAGAAACATACAAAAACATACAAAAACAAGAGAGAGAAACATACAAAAATAAAATATATCACACTACTATTTTAACAAATTTTGATTTGTGTGTGTGTGTGCGCACGCAAAAGAACAGGTAAAAGCTGGTTTTAGTGATCTTCAATATGTACCCCAAGAGAGACAGAGAGGGCTGAGAATTAAACAAGGAAGCTTTTGTAATTGGTGGAACTGAGTTGCACATCAAGACAACATTTAGAGACATTTTACACATTACAAAATTCATGCATACACAGGCCTTCCATGTGCCTACATACTACAAAATACACATAATGGGGAACCACTGCATCCACTAATCTACATATGATTTGCACACTCAAATTCTTATATGGGCTTTCCATGCTGGAATACAATATTCTTGAAACTCATGTAGAATCACTGCAAACAAAGCGACATTAATTAAAATTTCTCAAAAGAGACTGCCCAACAGAAAAGCAATTATAGTGGTTGTTACAGAAGTTGGAGGGCTTATTTTAATAATAAAAAAATACCAGAATTGTGGATGCCGATCCAAAAAAGTTCAAATTCTAACAAAAACAAGCAGAAACATGGGGCAAACTCATAGCCAACCTGGAAATCCAGTTCCTTAACACAGATTCTTCAGTGACAGAGCAGGCCAGTCTTCACATGCCCAGGAGCCCTTTTTTTCAGGTACCACTTTACACATTCCTGAGACTTCTGGTATTCAAGATAATTTCTGGAGCTTAACTACAAAACCCTGGGTAGGACCACACCACTGTGGAATCCCAAATAACCAGCGCTGCCCTTGACACACAGAGACCTGCAAACCTCAGGAGTTTCAGCTGTTCCTGGAGTAAAGAGGTTTAGAAAACGAAACTAACTGTGCAATCGGTTTCACCTTCTAAAGTCACCAAAGCCAACGGATTTAGGAGGGTGAAACCCTGTTTAGGATTGCACTGCAAAACAAGAGAGAGAGAGCTCAGGCTGGAGCAATGCTCCCTCTAAGCTGTTAAGTCTTGTGAGCAAAGATTCTACTTTGTGAGCTTACTGGCATTATAGTCATGAGCGAACCATTTGGCTACTGCATAAATCAGTTTGCTCTGGAGCCCCATCCTTCCTGAGCTAAGACAAAAAGGTGTGAGCCGGCAACATGCGGGGGACCTCAGCAGCAATGGTCAATCCGGTGCCAGGGAAGGTGCGGAACGTGGCATCCGTGGAGCAGCCAATTGTATTCTTCTTCCCCCCAAAAAACAACAACATCCAAAGGAGCCTCTGCTCGCACCTGAGCGGATCAATCCCCATTTTAGCCGCACGCGCAGGCACGCACGCACACACACGTCCAGAGCGCGAGATACAAACTCCAGGTGCTTGTGCGGCGGCTTGATCCATAAAGTAAAAGGATCCACCTTTCGTTGTGCATCGGGGGCCGCTCCCAGGAGCCGAGGCGAGAGAGGCGTTGAGGGAGGCAGGGCGGAAAGAGCACACACACACACCCCTCCAGAGCACATAAAGGGGGAGGGAAGCGAGCAGATATTAATTTTTTTAAGTCTACAGGGAGTGTGCGTAGAGGGGATGATTTGTCAGGCGGGATCCCCAAAACTCAAGAGCGCGAAGGGCTTGCAGAAGAAGTAAGGCTGTGATAAGAATGGAGAGGGGAGGAAATAAGGACTCCTACCTAGCCCAGCCTCTCCCTCAGAAACTCGCCCCGGAGTTCTCGCTCCCGGATGGGCGAGCCGCATGGCTGGTGGGAGAGAAGGCATCTTCCCCCGGGTCCTCCATCATCGGGCACAGCGGTGCTTCTGCTCCAGCGGCCTCCACATTCACAGCCCTCCTCCTCCCAGTCCTGCAGGCCGGGCACGGTCCCGCAGATCTCTGCCCCCGCCTCTTGCTCTCGGCAGCTGGCTAGCTTCTCTTGGGCAAGTGGAGGGAAACGAGCTCTCCTCAGATGGCGCTGTGAAGCAGAGGGCGGTCTGAAGAAGGGTGGCAGGGCTTCACCATGTGACCGCCCCGCCCCCCCGAGCGTCTCTTCCGGAGCGACGTACCGGGCCGCTCCGGCAGGATGAGAGGCCTGGGCATCAGACTGCAAGTGAAGACCCTGCATAGGAACATTGAGGCCACACTGCTCACCAGCAGTGCTCAGGGAGAGTCGGTGTTCATACCACATATACCACTCATACCATCAGAAAACCCCTTTGAGTTCAAGAGGCTGCAGTTCCCCCTCAAGGTCTGCTTTGCTATGACCATCAACAAGTCCCAAGGCCAGACACTGAAAGTGGCAGGAATTGACTTAACAGATGACTGCTTCTCATATGGACAGTTCTATGTTGCCTGCTTCAGAGTGAGTTCACCAAGCAGCCTGGTGATCCTAGCACCTGAGGGTAGAACCACCAATGTCATCTACAGAGAGGTCCTTCAGTAGAGAAAAAAAACAGTATGTATGTCTCACTTCATTTTTTACACTACAATCTTCTCCATTAGAATTCCTACAACAAATGTTACATTCCAAACGTCACATCATCAGTATTATAACTGGATTTACGGAACTTAAATACCATAGCGAAGCACAGGTATTAGGCTAGCTAATCTATAGGTATAACAAAGTTTCAAAATGATATTAGAATTTTATCTAGTCCTGGGTCAGTTTTAACTTTGTGAGCCAGTTTGGTGTCGTGGTTAAGTGTGCGGACTCTAATCTGGGAGAACCGGGTTTGATTTCCCACTCCTCCACTTGCACCTGGCTGGATGGCCTTGGGCAAGCCATAGCTCTGTGTAATGTATCCATCTCCGACCACGTGCGAGACTAGCTCTCTACGCGGTCATGCGAAGCACCTGAGCTTCGCTCCCAGAGACAATGGCCCAAGCGGATCCTAGCCCACACCAATCAGAGGCTAGGCTCCTGGCCGAGAGCCCATGGAACTCTCGGCTACTGTAAATAGCCTATCACTAGTGTGTGAGGGGGGTGTTTGGGGTGTGGGATTGTTGCACATATAACCGGCCCATGAGCCGGGTCTTTTTGTCTTGTTCTTCACTGGAAATAAAGTATGAGAGCTGAAATCACTAGTAAGTCTCAGTACTTTTAGCTCTGATAAGAGCTGTTCTTGAAAAAGAGCAGTTTCTGTCAGAGCTCTCTCAGCCCCACCTACCTCACAGGGTGTCTGTTGTGGGGAGGGGAAGGGAAAGGATTTGTAAGCCACTCTGAGACACCTTTGGGTAGTGAAGGACAGAATATAAATCCAATCTCCTCCTCCTCCTCTTCTTCTTCTATCCTTGTCCTTTGTTCGACCCTCTGTTTAACCCTTTCTCTACTGCAGTGAAACCAGCCTAGAACCTCTGAGCCTGTTTAGAACTAAAATTAGCTACTCCTGAATAGTCTGAGGAGCTGTAACTGAACTGTTATAACTAATCCAGAAAATTAGAAGAGAACTAAAATTAGCTATACCTGAGTCGTTTAAGCAGCTGCAACACTGAGAAGTTACAAAATGTTGGTACCTAAAAGTATTTTTTAAACTATTTGTTCTCCTTACTATTTTAACACTTTTCACTTTGCCTATCTCAATACAATTATATATATATACCGCTTACCATCTTCTTGTACATCTGCTAAACTTCTCGGTTTATTCCCTTGTCCCAGACACTTCATCACTGGAGTGGGGCCTGCTATATCGCAGAGCTTAGAAATCAGTTTCCCCTTAGGGTTATCAGCTCCAGGTTGCTCTGGAGGGTGGACTCTATGGCATTATATCCATCTGAGTCCTCTCTCCTTCCCAAACCCTGCCCTCCTCAGAGTCCATCACAAAATCTCCAGGAATTTCCAAACCTGGGGTTGGCAACTGTTAAATACTGGGTTCTAGACGCATTGCAGTGATCAGCTCTGGTTTATTAAGTGATTTCAGCAAACTACAAGACAAGCTAGCAGGGTTGGAGCCTTGCTTATAAGCATGCAAAACACCACACCCAACACCCAACACACACCCACTCCCAGTTATAGGCTATTTACATTACACTGCTTATCTATTGGTTAGTTCCTGGATCCAGGTGAGCTATTTTTCTGGAGAAGCAAGCTCAGCCTGTTCTAGGTACAGTTTGAGGAAAGGCTTAGGCTCAATACATAACAGCAACCCTAGCCAAGCCTGGCCCTAAGGTGCCCTTCCTCAAAGGCCAGAATAGCCCCCTTCTTTTATTGACAGAACCAAGCCTTGGAATGCTGTGATTGCCTAGCAACAGCCACTGAGGGAATCTATTGGTTACGGCTATAGGTGCTCCTTTTGTCATTTTTGTGTTTTTTAAACCCTTAAATGTAAATTTTTTAGATTTCACATTTTTCTGTAAAGTAGCTTATTTAGCTTATGTGTAAATCCGGCACTGCACACTAGTGATAACTGGTCTCCAGTGACGACCCTTTGAGTCCAGTTCACGAGGCAACCCAACTCTTCACTATATAAACAGGATTCATATGCAAGAATATCTGGCAATATGTATGACTAGGAGTAATGCCCGTTGTGGGAAGAAATACAATGAGATCTAGAAGGAAGCTCCAGATGAGTGTCCCGACTGTGGCTGGTGGGGTGGCAGAGGGAAGCGGAAAATAGAGGGAGGCAAGCCATGTTTCTTTCCTTCTGCTTAGCTATAAGGCAGGGCTGTCTCAAGTCATTTTGCTGCCCCAAGTGGGTAGAATAGGAGGACAGCCTCATGGTAGCAAATATGGTTCTCTCCGCCTCTGACTTATT
>NW_015173691.1:927623-928065 GCF_001447785.1 Gekko japonicus | reverse complement strand
AGCACCTCCTCCTGTGCCACGTTTTCTGGGTTCCAAGGGTCTGGAAAGTAGTTCCATAGCTGATTACATGGTTGCCAACTCTGGGTTGGGAAATACCTGTAGATTTGAGGGGTAGAGCCTGGGGAGGGCAGGATTTGGGGTGGGGAGGGACCTCAGTAGGGTATAATGCCATAGAATCCACTGCCTACTGGACATCAGTTTTAATAGCTGGAGATCTCCAGGTGCTGCCTGGAGGTTGGCTTATGTTAATTTGGGGCTATGCAGTCACAGCTAAGGTAGAAAAGCACCTCCTCCAGTGCCATGTTTTCTGGGTTCCAAGGGTCTGGAAAGTGGTACCATAGCCAATTACACGGTTGTCAACTTTGGGTTGGAACCAATGTTCTCTCTAAGCTGCGGAGTCTTGTGAGCAAAAAATCTACTTTGTGAGCTACTGACATTAAAG
>NW_015173691.1:913392-925712 GCF_001447785.1 Gekko japonicus | reverse complement strand
GTGCACAAAACTCTCCCTCCCCCCCAGCTGCCCCCGGTGCGCGGATTTAGGTATCCGCACACCAGGGGGCGACTTCAGTATTAGATATATAGATATATTCGAGGATGTTCTCCAGATATGAAGGTCCAGCTGAACTTGGGGGTTCCAAATTGTCTGCCTTTATTTGTGGGCTGGCACTGGTTGATTCGCAATCCACTTTTCTTCTGTTTTTAACTGTTTACTTTGTAAAGACTTTATGCATTTGGTGGTATGTATGATCACTGTGTCACTATGCACAACTGCTGGTTAATAAACTGATTGAACCCAGAAGTTTCAGAAAAACAACATAAGCAAATAATGTAATAATTCCCATTTTAAATTGGAAGGAAGGCAGAGTGACACCTGGGAGAGAGTGCAACCATGGAACTATAAACCCATGGAATGGGTGGATATTTATTTTTTTATCCTTCAGTCAAACACAGAATAGACTTTATATATAAATTAAACAACCAGTGCTGCGGCTTGTAATGATACAGTTTTCATTGAGGAAAGTGCATCTTCAGCACTGATTTTGATATTGTGCACCAGGGTACACTACTGTACCATGTGAAAAACTGAATGGTACTGTATACAATTATGATACCATGTGGGAGACATCTGCTGTCTTATACCTTTCAGAGCAGGGAGAAACCTCTGTGGCACTGACTCTACCTCCTTATTATGGACTGAGGTATCATTCTGGTGAAAGATTTAAAGATACATTGGGATCAATGTTCCCTCTAAGCTGTGGGCTCTTGTGAGCAAAAATTCAACTTTGTGAGCTCCTGGCATTAAAGTTGCGAGCAAGCGATTTGGCGGCTGCATCAATTAGTTTGCTTTAGAGCCATCCCTCCTGAGCTAAGACCAAAATGTGTGAGCCGGAAGCTAAAAAACTGTGGGCTAGCTCACACTAACTCAACTTACAGGGAACACTGTTTGGGATTCTGTTTTGCAGCCCATACAACAGAGATAGGAGAATCACAGAAGAATCAGTGTTACTTAGAAGGCATGATCTCATGCTTGACTGGACAAACTATAGAGTGGGATACTGGAAGACAACATTAAATGAGTCTTTGTACTGTTGCAAATAAGATTGTTCTGTGAGCTGGCTGGGGAAATACATACATAGATATGTGCCATCAAGTCACATCCAACTTATACTGACCCAAGCATGGCATTTTCAAGGCAAGTGAGAAGCAGAGGTGGCTTGCCATTGCTTTCTGTCTGAAAACCATTCTTGGTGGCCTCCCATCCAGGGCCGGCTCACCTGCTAGGCGAGCTAGGCGCTTGCCTAGGGCGCACCAGCTCTCAGGGGCACCAAACTGCGCCCCGCCCCGACTAGGATCCTAGTCCCTCTTCTGGGGAACCAATGGGATCCGTGGCGGGAGATTTGAACCCACCAATGGTGACCAGGGGCGGTCCCCAGGTGTGTATATAGTTGGCCTGCCGGCCGTTTATCCGCTTGTCTTGTTGTGTGCTAATAAAGCGTGCTATGCACCACGTCGTTGTCCGTCGTTCATCCATGCGGCTACCCACTACATAACAAAGGGGAAATCCATAGAGACCTGGTGTTCATGTGGATGTTTTTTGGGCATATGCCCAAGACTCTTTGGACCACAGCCGATATACTTATACCTTGTTGGATCAGACTGAGGGTCCATCTCGTGTGCTTCCAGCTGCACTCTGCTGTCCTCCAACATGAAGGTTCTTTCCCTCCCCCTGACGCATTGTGAAGTGTATGTTTTAAAAGCTGACCTTAGGTGTGTTTGGGCAGAACTCTCAGCTGTGATTAAGCCCAGTTTCCTCTGTTCTGTCATGCTCCAGAGCTAACAGAGCCTTCGCTCAGAATGTGGTGCGCGCCACACTTCTCGCTCGTACATACGCCCACATTATCTTACATCCCGGGCAGCCCAGCTTGTCAGTAGGCAATTATGGGTTTTGCTTGGTTTATTTGGATTGGCCTCTGCTCAGCTTTCCAGAGAGGGACTCTGTTTGTAAAAACGGATCATTAATGATAACAACAGATGACATGTGTCTGAAATATTGGGCGGATAAGGGCGGCTTTTTTCGCACACGCCCCTTTTCTGAATGTCTGTGCTTTAGACAGCACGCTTGCCTGCCTGTCGCTACATAGAGAGATCCACAGGATTAAGACCTTCATTGTTTGAATGTTTTCATAGCAAGTGCTGCAATAAAGCAGATCCCGGTAAGCAAAGTAACTTGTCTGGGCTGCCTATGACGTTTTAGCCCTTGGTTTCGTTACCAAGAGATCATCGCTGGGTTTATCTCTAGAACAGCTCCCCAAATGTCTGCGAGCCGAGGCACCTTTCATGCAGAAATAAAATTGGAAGTACATTTCACTCATAGGGCCGAAAATAACTTTTAGAGTGTGTAAGGTATTCACTCTCTCCCTTCTCTGCATGACTGACGGTGCTTTCTGATTGTTTATGAGGTAAACCCAGAACACTGACTTGTGCAAACACACAGGGCCGGCTCATGCACTAGGCGAACTAGGCAATCGCCTAGAGCGGAATGGCCCTTAGGGGCACCAAACTGCACCTGGCCCCATACTCTGGGAGGTTCTTGATTATTTGTGTTTTTCATTCTTCCTAAAATGCATTTATTTTTGAAAATTGGTGGGGGCACGGGGGGGGGGGGGCGCCAGAAGGGATCCTTGCCTAGGGTGCAAAATAAGCTGGGGCCAGCCCTGCTCCCATCCAGGTACTGACCCTGCTTAGTTTCCAAGATTTGGCAAGACCAGGCCACTTTCCCTCCTGACTAAGGGAATGCATTTTGTGTGTTCTACATACACGACTATTACCCATTCCCTGCTTGTAAACTTTTCAGATGCACTTGGCAGTCTACTGTGGGAAACGGGATTTTGGAACTATTTGTCTAACCCACAAAGGTTCTTCTTATATTACTATAAATGAAGCATGTCCCCAATTTTAATTGAGGAAAATAATTATTCTGTTATAAATATAGGAAACTCAGAACACAGTCAGTAGTAGCTCAGATGGTAAGTCACTTGGACATCACCAGCTGTCACCTCTAAATACTGCCGGAAGGAAAAGTGATAGAGGTCCTTCAGTAGAAACCACTGGGGGCCTCCTGGCAATATCTAGTAAAGCCACTGCATCCATGTTCTCCTACTCAGTTGTGATAGCCTGAGTTCTCACAGTGACTCACCATGCAAGCTACAGGGAACATAACAGTTTAGCTGCTAATATTTACAGCTGAAGAAACCATGATACAGATTATTTCAGAGAATGAGCAGAACTGTCAGATGGGAATAAAGAAACGACTTTGTGTAGAAGTGGCTGCATTTCACTGGGCAATTTTTGGATTTTTTTTTTTTACAAATGCTGGTGTCCCACATAGATTATTATAGAACTCCAGTGTCCTGAAATTCAACAGTGGTATCAGACTGCATGGTTGCAATCACACACACTAAATAATCTACTTTCAATCCATTTTCAATGACGTTTTGAATTGGATTTTGCCAGTTCACACAGTAAAATCCAGTTGGAAAGTGGTTATTTAGTTGCGTGATTGCAGCCACTATGTAACTGCATAAAACTGCATATTTTACTCAAAGTAACCATTAGGTTATTATCATAGAAACCACAGAGTCAGTGTGGTGTAGTGGTTAGATAGCCCAGACCTAAATAGCCCAAGCTAGCCTGATCTCGTCAGCTCTCAGAAGCTAAGCAATATCGGCCCTGGCACAGGCAATGGTAAACCACCTCTGAAATGTCCTTTGCCTTAAACATAAGTCTAGCTTGCCATCTAGTGGTGCATAATGCTAAAAGAGCTAGAACTTCTGGCTTCCAGGCAATCTTAGGATCTCCTGGCTATACTACACACACTGCCATACGATCAGGGCTATTTTGGGGCAGGAACACACAGGAACGGAGTTCTGGCTGGCTCCCAAGTTGACCACGCCCAGCAGGAACTCATTAGCATAATAGGCCACACCCAATAGCAGAAACTCATTAGGATCGGCTACATTAGGGGTGTGGCCTAACATGCAAAGGAGTTCCTGCTACAAAAAAGTCCTAGGTTTTGACAAACAAGGTAAACAGAATAAGAAGCAAAAGGTGGGTGTGGCTGGATGTCGACACTTCTGGTAACATGGGGGTGCAGCCTAATATGCTAATGAGCTATGCTCTCATGGGTGTGGCTGGATATGCTAATGAGTTTCTGTTGTTGGGTGTGGCCTATTATGCTAATGAGTTCCTGCTGTGCTTTTTCTACAAAAAAAAAGTCCTGCATACGATAATTATTATTAGTGGTTTGACAAGGATCTGGGAGACCTAGGTTTGAAGCCGCACTCAGCCATGGAATCTCACTAGGTGACCCTGAACCAGTCACACACACACACTTAACCTCACTGGTTTGTTGTGAGAAATAAATGGAGGAGAGGAAAACAATGTAAGCCACTTTGGGTCACCATTGGGGAGAAAGGTGGGGTATAAATGGAACACTACTGGTGTAGCTGTAACTGTGTAACAGTATTCATGAGTAGGTGAAACCCAGATATAACTCCTTGTATTTCTAGCCAGGTGAGACATTTCATCATGGTCCAGTGAGTTGTCTTCTGGGATGCAGAAAATGGTACTGGCCTCCAGGCACTCCCCTAGAACAACAGCATTTCTGTTTGGAAAGGGAAGAGAAAACTGGTGAAAAGCTTCCCTTCATTCCTTTTAAAAGTCTTGGCAGGCAAAAGCCACCACCGAGGAACCAGTTTTTCATATTTTCTGACACATCTTCCGTAGCAGCCGAAACTGTTAACCAATAGCTTGGACTTTTACACTTGACAACATTGTAAGAAGTGATAGGCCTTTTCTGGATTCAGCAATAGCAGTTTGCATACCTATGGACAGCAGAGAGGGGTGTGTGTGTGTGTGTGTGTGTGTGTGTGTGTGAGAGAGAGAGAGAGAGAGAGAGAGAGAGAGAGAGAGAGAGAGAGAAGCGGATAGATACACACAGAGGATAATTTTGCCCTGTATAACAACTTAACAGACATTTTCAGAGTATTTTCCACATGTCCTTTTGGTCTGCAAAGCAATGCTTGTGCTTAAAGATATTCTCCCTCAGGCATATCACATCACCCAAGTAAACATAAATAACCACAGGAAGCATGTTGGGGTGGGGGTTGAGCTGAGTAAAATGTTGCTGTGAAAGATCAGTTGGGACACTTGTAGCCTTTCCTCCCTTTCATTGCAGTCATACTGTTTAGGCTGTGTCCACACAGTTTCAGCTTCTTTCCAGGGCAAGGAGCAGCAAGCTTCAAGGTAATTGACACCATTGTGTTATATAGGGAAAAGTTAGGCAAACTGCAACTGGAAACCCAAAGATTAGGCAAAATATACAGCTTGCCTTCCTCAGATGCCATGTCTGGGGAAGATTTTGCTGTTCATCAACTTACTTATACTTTGAATAAAACTTTGTTGGTCTTCACAAATTCAAACTTTGTTTTACCATGCTTCATATAATTCAGTGGGGACCACTTGGAATTGAGTAGCTTTTCTTGTCTCTGAATAGCCTTTCCTGTTCAACTGTATAGCTCCACCATGCGTTGAATTTCTTGGTCACTGTGACCAAGAGACAGATCTCAGGAACTGCCTTTGATTTTTGATTAACAGGATGATTGCCCACATGAGTGTTGTTTTAGGTGGTTGAATGATTATTTTTCTGCAAACATCTGGAAATGGCTATAATACAGCATGGCTCTCCACTAGAGTTCCTACAATGCTCCATCAAGGTTGATAATATCTTCCAGGGAACCTCATAGTCTCTCACCACTGGCTTTCCACCACCCATGAGGGGCATGGGTCTAAGAGGCAGAATCCTATTGACATCAGCTTGAGAGAGCCAGCTGAAGGTGTCTAAAATGGCCAAGGGCCTCCAGTTTACATATTTATTTATTTATTATATTTATACCCCGCCCATCCCGCAAGCAGGCTCAGGTACATACCATACGAACATTCGCTAGGAGGTCACAGTGAATTGCCAAGACTTTATCTGCTTATGGCTGAAGTACTGTTATTCTGGGTACTCTCCAAGAGAGACATAAAAGACCTAATTATTTTAAAAAATTGAACCGGGCGAGACCTAGCAGATGCAGTGGAGGCCACATAAAATTTCTTTTTAGCAGCCTTCACCACCATCTCATAGGATTTCATAAGCGTCCTATAAGATGCTCTTGTAGCTTCATTGTGAACTCACCACCAAACTTGATCCAGTTGTCTGAGTTCCCGTTTCATCCCCCTAAGAGCCAGTCTGGTGTAGTGGTTAAGTGTGTGGACTCTAATCCGGGAGAACTGGGTTTGATTCCCCACTCCTCCACTTGCTGCTGCTGGATGACCTTGGGCAAGCCATAGTTCTGACAAGAGCTGTCCTTGAAAGGGCAGTTCTTGAAAGAGCTCTCTCGGCCCCACCTTCCTCACAGGGTGTCTGTTGTGGGGAGAGGAAGGGAAAGGAGTTTGTAAGCTGCTCTGAGACTCCGAGTGAAGGGCGGGGTATAAACCCAACCTTCTCCTCCTCCTTTCCGTAGTATGCCAGGGGGATATTTTCTGCTGGGGATGGAGAAGACATTGGGGGGCGATTTTGTCAATGCCTTCAGAGAGATGGGAGTTCCAGTCCTCTATCCAGTCATCTAAGGAATCGCTGGAGGGCATCAGTTCCCACAGAGCATTGCGGAACCCAATAGGGTCCATTAGTCTCCGTGGGCAAGCGTAAATCCACTCATCGCCTAGACAGGTCAGGGCAGGGACACCCAGCTGGACCTTCAGAGTGGAATGATCTGACTATGGCACCAACATCTTGGCCATCAGATCCATATCTACCCCCATGTTGAAGATTAAATCCAGAATATGGACTGTTTGGTGTGTGGGTCCTGATACAATCTGGGTGAGCCCTAGTTCTGCCATGGATGACACCAGGTCTGCAGCCTGCTGTGAGAAGGCAACATTGTCATGGATCCTGAAGTCCCCAGAGATTACAAGCCTGGAGAATTCCAAGGCCCAGCAGGCCACCACCTCAAGCAGGCTTGGAAGGCTGTCTGCTTGGTGTGCTAATCAGAGAGTACACGAAACAGATGGAATAGTTTTGATGTGCTAATACCTCTCTCTTGGCTGAACAGGTTCTGGCTGCTTCTTGGCTCCAGAACCTGAGACCTGGATTTGTTAAGGCCGCTTGGACACAAATGGGGGGGCACCAAAAAAGGAGCAGCCCTTTCTCTGTGTGTATGAGTGGGAGGGACCATGTAAAGGACAATATCCTCTTTATTCATACACCCATCTGAATCTTCCAGCAGGGAGATATCAAATACCAGGATTTGTAATCCTCAGTCTCGCTTCTGAGCAGGGTCTCTCTAACTTGCTCAAGGACTGTTTGCCTGAGCAGGGAGTGAGACTGGCCTGCTGGGACACTAAAGCAAAGTGTCACAACCCCTGCCCTGTGTTTGCTATGGTGTGAAATTAAAGAGACAGGATAACCCATCCTAGATCTTTATCACCTCTAGCTGAATTGTGAACACTGATTCCTGGAATCCCTGCACCCTGTGATGGCTTCTGTACAAAGAAGCAGAAAGAAGATCTTGCTGGGGCAGCAAGCTCTAGCTAGATAGGACTGTAGGGGGACTGTAGGGGAAATACTTTCTTTCTGAAAGGGCTTCTCTGTGGGTTTCTGCAGAATGCTGGTCTTAGGCTTTTCTTCCAGAGTTGTCTAGAACACTTTTCTCTGTCCTGTCCAGTTTGTTAGTTCCATAAATAAAGCTTTATTTATGAAAGCCAGTTTGGTGTAGTGGTTAAGTGCGTGGACTCTAATATGGAAGAACTGGGTTTGATTGCCCACTCCTCCACTTGCAGCTGCTGGATGACCTTGGGCATGCCATAGTTCTGACAAGAGCTGTTCTTGAAAGGGCAGTTCTTGAAAGAGCTCTCTCAGCCCCACCTACCTCACAGGGTGTCTGTTGTAGGGAGGGGAAGGGAAAGGAGTTTGTAAGCCGCTCTGAGACTCTGAGTGAAGGGTGGAGTATAAATCCAATCTCTTCTCTTCTTCTTCTTACTCTGTAATCAATTCAGGGTCCTGACTCTGCCAACATTTTAAAATGGTAATAAAACCAGGAAATGGCAGGTACATACATACCTACCTGATTCTGCTTTCTGCCAGGTACATCAATAGCCATACCATGCTGGGGGGGGGGGCAGGCAGACAGCTAGAGCAGCAATTCTGTACAAAATGCTGAAAATATCAGCAAAAAAAAAGATTTGGAAAAAAGAAGATGAAAGAATATGGAAAGAGCACATCTGCTTCAGGTTGCTAGTGGAATTATCTGAACTCTGCTGAACGTGATTGCTGATTAAATGGTGAATCTCGGGCTCCCTTTGTGAATTTGAGAACTACCTGGTAGCCAAGATTTCCATAGCACAGCCTACCTGCTCCAATCTATGTGTGATCTCTAATTCTTTTGTGCAGCAGTACTAGGTCTATATACCCACATCCGCCCATGCTACTTAGCTGGATGGGCCCTGGCCCTATAATCTCATCATCATACCTGACTTTAACAAGAGAGCTGGCAGGATGTGGTACAATAGAAGAGGAACTGAGGAGAAGAGAGAAGGAGGAAGGCCAGAGGAGAGCTGAAAAAACTGCCCCCTCCCCTATTTTCACAGGCAATGAGCAGGTGACTGACTGCATGCCATACCAGTGTCAGCAGGCACCTTTTTCAAATTGATTTACAGCCCAAATCATTGGTGCTGCTTCTCCTTTTTCTTTTTAAATGCATTTAAGAAAACAGTAGTGCACTCAGCTTAAAGCAGGATAACCATTTTTCTTTTTCTCCAATGCAGAGCTATGGAGATTACTGAAAAACATTATGCCTTTTGCATGCAAACTCTATAGGCACCTGCCAGCCCACATATACATGGCTGGGGGGAAGAGGAATCCCAGGACCAAATACAGAAGCTTTTCTTCTTCTTATGTTTTTGATTGAAATCTGAATATTTACCCAGCATGGGCTTTGGAGTTGTAAATTTAAGTAGGACACAGTGCCAGGTGTTCCAGAAAAGATAAGGGAGTTAGGAAAGTGCATTTCCATGTTAAAAGTATAGTCAAATTAATCTGAAGCTGTTCCTTAATAGCTCAATACTTACACATTATTGAACTGCTGCTATGTATTACTATTCTCGTCCACCTCACTCTCTCTGAAAATATAAAACAGCTTTATTTTAAAACAAAAAGGGAACAATATTTCTCACTTTCCAGTTCCTAGTGCTCTTTTCTTTTTTAAGTGAGAGATTTCATACGCTTGTAGAATGAAGGTCAGTTTTGAAGCATTTTAATGAATACTTCATTAAAGAAAGAAAAAAACAGAAGGAAAAATGTTGGAGAAGGCCTGATCAAAGAAATTTAGTTAACAGCAGCTTGACAAATCTTCCCAAGGGGCATCCATGTTAATCTGTTACAGAAAAACCAAACGTCAGCCCTGTGGCACCTTAACAAGTAACAAATTTGGATTCTAGTTTAAACTGTTAGTGATTTCATCAAATGCTCCTGACAAAGCTGGCTGTAATCCACAAAACAATACACTTGAATGATGTGCTAGTCTTTAAGGTGCCATGAGGCTTTCTTTGGGAGGAAAGTGGAGAAGCCAGTTCATGGCCTGTTTGGCTGGGGTATGGTTTGGGGGCACCCCTCTTTCATGGGACACTGATTGGGTGAATGTGACTATTGTGCCTCACATCAGGTAACAATAGGGATTGCAAGGATATTTAAACTAGTACTTGTCCCCTATAGCAGACTGTTCACATGTTGACCTGTTCATCTACCCTGTGGAATAATGTGGGATTATAGAATCATAGAATCACAGAGTTGGAAGGGGCCATACAGGCCATCTAGTCCAACCCCTTGCTCAATGCAGGATCAACCTAGAGCATCCCTGACAAGTGTTTGTCCAGACGCTGCTTAAAGACTGCCAGTGAGGGGGAGCTCACCACTTCCCTAGGCAGCTGATTCCACTGTTGAAACAACTCTTACTGTAAAAAAGTTTTCCCTAATATCTATTCAGTACCTTCCCTCCCTTAATTTAAAACCATTATTGTGAGTCCTATCCTTTGCTGCCAACAGGAACAGCTCCCTGCCCTCTTCTAAGTGACAGCCCTTCAGATACTTAAAGAGAGCAATCATGTCCCCCCTCAACTTCCTCTTCTCCGGACTAAACATTAACTGGTTACCATTTGGGGTTGAGCAGGATTTGGGTGGGAGGCATTTTTTTAACCTCATCCCATTGTTTCTGCTGGTAATTGTCACAACTCAGACTGGTTTTGACTGAGTCGGCCATAATTAGCTGGGCAGGAATTTGGCAAGTTGTTATAGTGTAGGCAGGACAATCAGTGAGTGCCCTGAGACATCCAAGAAGAAGAGCTATTCCCATAACAGTCCATCATTAACTGTAGCAGTCAGGTGGGTATTGATAAGCCCTTACTTGTTTGAGTACCACATCAGGGGAGAGAGATGAGGCTTAATACCCCTAAGCATTGCTTTATGTGCACACTATGATAAACAAAGTCAGGAGGCATGGTAACCAAATTATAAGTTAGGGTGGGTTTGCCTAAATGCTGGCAGCCTGGCATTTATGCAGCATTTGTCTAAAAAGCTGTGTTACTCTCCCAATAGCAACCCATATTTAAAGTCAGGCTATGTTACTGATGTAGATCAGCACAAATAAAGATTAACCCAGAAATTGGTGTCACGTGTAGCTACAAATCATGGCTTTTTCAGATGCATGTAATGGAAGAGTGAAGAGCTGAAAGTTAAAAATTGCAATAGAAATGCTTTACAAAAGATTGTTTCTGAAGGGAAGGGGAAAGTCAATATACGTGGGAGTTGCTCATAGTTCCCCCCTGCTGATAAAAATGGATCTACCTAGCTTCAAAATGACATTCAATTCCATTAATGTTTGCATTAAATTAAATTCAGGAAGATGAAGGGATTGGAGAAGGTTCCCTAAAGAGAGGCTAAAATATATCAGTATTTTCTTTTCTGCCATCCAGTCACAACCGATTTATGGTAATCCCTGTAGGGTTTTTAGAGCAAAAATCATGCGGAGGCAGTTTGTCTCCCATCCAAGTACTAGCCAGGGCTGACCCTTTTTAGCTTCCAAGATCTGATGAGATTGGCCTAGTTTAGGCAATCCAGGTAAGGATATCATCAGAATTTTTAGTTTTGGGGAGGGAAAGATGGCTGGGGGGGGAGGGGGGACAACAGTTTGCATGATGTGGAAAAAGTGGATGCTCCATGGGTGATCCAGGTGAGTTTCCATTACCAGGAGGGTTTTTGTTTTTGTTTTGCTAATATCCCACTCTCATTGAACTCCCTAGTTTGCCCCTCAAGCTGTATTTGAGAGTCCCTTGTTCCCCAGAGGGAGTGTCATTTCAGAGAGCTCAGTCAATTCTAGTGGGCATGAATCTGTTAACACAAAATGGTCCTTTCCGCACTTGGATCTCATCCCTGGTTTTATCAGAGGTCAACTCATGACAGAATACCTTGCAGTTATCCCTGGTTGTAACAGCATCCATTTATCCCAGGACAAGTGTGGGGCAAAACTGGGGTGACCTCAATGTAATGTGGAAACAAATAATATCCCAAGATAAATACAGGGGTGAACTCGAGTGCAGTGTAGAATATAAATTCGAGGGCAGGGTTGAACCAGGATTTAAGGTCTAGTGCAGAATCACCCAGTATTAAAGACTGACCAGAGATGTATGCCAATGAAGGTTATTGGAATTGGACTGACCAGAGAAAAGCTGCAATCCTGTTGAAATGTCTTATTCTAGATAGGATCCTGCTCATTTAAAATATGTGAGGTAAGAGAAAAAAATAGCTAACCCGAAACTTTGTGGAATATTTGCATAACTTGAGGAGCAAGTTCACAGCTGCAATAGCAAAACTTTGTGGGGGACCAACCAAAACCAAATGAGGAAGGCAGAAATAGATCTTAGAGAGAAGGATACACAGAGAGAACAATTTCTTCTGTGAAGTTGAAAATGGCTGCTCTTACCAACATCTAATGGGCCAAGGCAGAACGCTGTGGGAGTTCTGGCCATCTTATTCCTTTTGTTTGGAATCATTTTTTGCCTTTCCACTGGTAGAGATCAGAATACAAAGTACAAGCATGGGAAATAACAGCTTGGATATTCCCATCTCACCTCCCTCCACTATCCATCTAGTCTTGAAACAGCTGTTGGCTAACTTAGCTGACAGGATGAAGACAGCTGCTTGTCATGTCAAAGGCA
>NW_015173691.1:911357-913351 GCF_001447785.1 Gekko japonicus | reverse complement strand
GGAAAGAAAGCTGCTCAATACAGGACTCAGTGACAAACTGAAGAGGCATCAATGCTGACATTAAGGAATTGGCCTTGCTTTCTGCAATTCATTTGCAAGGGCTTGTTGTTCTGATTGGGAAGTGAATACATGGGTAGAGCAATATAGAATCTGCAGCTTTTCCACAGGGAAGTGAAGGCAATCATTTCATCCAACGAACTGCCACCACAGCTCATTCAGTGTTTTCCCATGTTCTCCTTGACAGAGAGTTCCAGCCAAATCCCCAAATGGCTCTTTAAAAACTCAAGCAAACTAAAGAAGTAGGTTGGAGTTTCTTTGGGATTAGTTTTGGAGAAAATTTATCTACATAGATATTTACATTGATATGTATGGTACATGCACTCTTCTACATCATGCCCCCCTCCAATTAACTGGCCATATGTGGCTAACCAGATAATAGGTTATATTTTCTTGATTGGAGACAAAGGTCTTAGAGCAGTTGTCTAATTATACAAATATGAAGAAGTGTTTGTGGGTTTTGATAGGTAAATCCAAGTGTCAATTTGTAGGTACTCTAGCCCTGTCCTGGCCCAGGCATGAGATGAGAAAAAGACGTCTCAAAGGGAGGGGAGTCTCTTGCTGTCCAGATTACCACCAGAGGTGCCAAGCACTTTAGTATCTCCAGAAGTAGGGCCCATACCCACTGCATAGCAGACTCTGCTTAGAGATGCCATAGAGATGGTAAACAAGGAATCCCCTGAGTTGACCCATCTGCCTCCAGACCCACCACCACAGTCTTCCCTGGAGTCTTACGAACAAAGAATGTGGAGGCCCAGCCAGATACTGTGACGAGGTGAAGGAACACATGCCTGGCTGCTCAAGGCACAATGCCACAATCAATTTCTACTCAGAAGAAGAGCACAGCACTCTAAGGGTTGTGAGGATCAGAATATTGTGGTCAACAGGAAGTGGAGTTATCATTTCTCCATAAAATGACTCATTTGGGTGTAACCTCTGCTGGTTCAGCACACCATAAAACCAACTTGTCCTTTAGCCCTGACAGTGCCCTAATGAATGGGCTCGGAGTTATCCAGGCCCTTGCCTGCCTCCTTGTGGGTCTCCCTAGTTCTGCTCCTGAACATGTGGACAGCTCCAGGTATACAGTATTTCTGCTGTTTGCCTGCAGACCTCATGCCTCTATACTTCACTGATCAGAGGAACAATGGGACACTGTTTTAAGGAGAAACCATACAGCAGTTGGTTAATTGGACTGGGATAAAAATAGCAAGTTGTACGCATGCGCTGAGAAAGCCGGCAGCTTGCCCGACCCCTCCTTAGAATTATTATCATAAAAGCTCAAAAAGAATTAGTCCACCTTCAAGGATAACTAAAAGAAGAAATTGACGTACGAACTTCTGGAGAACACAGGAATTCCTCTTTGAGATTTCAGAGGGTAAGATAGCAATTATTTATTATTATTTTAAGGAGGCAACGCCCAGGCCAAACTCACAGCTCTTATTAGATTCACTGGAAGACAGTGAGAGTAATGGCCAAGACTATAAAAGAATTTTCTGAGCAACTGTCTGCATTCCAAAATATTGTGACAACTTCTCAGGAACAGATAAAAGCTTAAATTAGGACAGTAAAAGAGGCTGTTACAGAGTTGGCAGCCGAGCTTAAAGAAACAAAGCAGACGGCAAACGCTGCTAATGAGCTGGCTACAAAAAACAAACAGAAGTTTCAGAAGAGATAAACAATAAGCTTCTCGAAGGAACACTTAGAGAATGGATAGAAGAAAATGGGGTTAAGATGCAACCCCAAGACATTGAAAGAGCCCATAGATTGCAAAGGGAAGGAGGAGCCCCACGAGACGTTATAATCAAATTTACAAGAGAAAAGTTACAGCAGGAAGTATATAAGACCTTGAAAAAGAAGAAGGATTTGACCTTCAGAGGGAAAAAGGTTTGGGTGAGAGAGGATTTTTGCCAAGAAACTATTAGGAAGAAAAACCAAAT
>NW_015173691.1:908370-910317 GCF_001447785.1 Gekko japonicus | reverse complement strand
AATGGTATAAAAAAAAGACAAATCAAACTCCAGGAATTAGAGAAGTTACAAAGGGAACAAATGGAAAATTATAGCCCTATTTTACAGAGCGAAATTAAAGAGATTCAAAAACAATTGGAAGCATTAGACATAGCAACAATTTGGAGAAAGGAAATTATGGTAAGGAACGACTTCCAGAGGAATAGCATCAACACAGCAAAAAGATTGGCAAACTATCTGAAGATCAAAAAAGCAAAACAGACGGTTAGAAGTATAAAAATCAATAATAACACAACACAAAGTCCCAAGGAAATCATTAAGGCTTTTGTAATAGAGTTTCAGGAGACAACTAGTCTACCCTTGGAGAAAGAAGGGAAAGATGTACTAGAGGGCGAGATTACAGTTCAGGAAATAAGAGAAGTAATAAAATAATTTTAAAAAGGCAAATCGCCAGGGCTAGATGGTTTTACAGGCGAATTCTACAAAGAAATGATAGAGATTATAACACCCAAATTGTAGGTAGTATTTAATGAAGTTTTGAAAGGGAAGAAGGTCCCTGATACATGGAGGGAAACAGAAATAATATTGATTCTAAAACCTCAGAAGGATCCAGAAGAAGTAGGTTCGTACAGACCTATAAGCCTCCTAAACCAAGACTACAAGATCTTTGCCAAAATACTGGCAAATAGACTAAAGAAAGTCATTCCGACAATCATAAAAGGGGATCAATATGGGTTCATTAAAGGTAGAAATATAGCACACCCAATTAGAAACATTCTAAATGTCTTATACCATGGCCAACAAAAGAAAATAGGACTATTAAAATTGGATGTGTATAAAGCCTTTGACGCTCTTTCACATGAATATTTATGGCAAATAATGAAGAAAATAGGGATAGGGAAAGGGTTCTTACAGGCAATTCAGGAGATATATAAAGGAGGGAATGCGAAAGTAAGAGTAAACAATGAACACTCACAAGCATTTCCCATACAAGGAGGAGTAAGACAAGGATGCCCACTATCTCCACTTATATTCATAATAGCAATAGAACAATTAGCAGAACGGATTAGAAATTCAGAAAGAATAGAAGGTTATAAGATAGGCAATGAACAAATGAAGCTCAATTTATTTGCTGATATCATAGTAATCATGACAAAGCCTAAGGAAGGAGAAAGAGGTTAAGTTTATCCTAGAAGACTTTGAAAAATGTTCAGGGCTAGGAGTTAACATGGCAAAATCAGAAATCGTATATCTTAATGTAAATAGAGAAGAAAGGCAGGAGATAAATAGGAGCATAAAAATTTTAAATACTTAGGTATAGTTTTGCAAAAAAATATTGACAAAATGATAAGGGATAATTATGAAAAAATATGGAAAAAAATAGAGGGGGACATGAAAAGATGGAAATATAAAACACTAGGGATATCATCTAGAATAAGAAGTGTTAAAATGTTCTGGGTACCAAAGTTAACGTACCTATTCCAAACGTTGCCACTGGGATCGATGAAAAAAATTGAACAATGGAACAGAGTATTAAAAGAGTGGATATTTAAAAGTAAAAAATGTAGGTTTCATAAGAGAATAATATATAGTCACAAATCAGAATTAGGATGGGGAATCCCGGACCTAAACAACTATGAAGCTTTTCAGCTAAAACCATTATTAGAAATAGGCGAGGAAAAGGCACAGTAGTAGGTTAATTTTGAGAATGAAATCAATAGTAATATAGGTAGATTTGTCATCTTTTCTATAGTAATGACAAAAGATGTAAAACTAACAATAGGCCCTAGAAGAACATCATTAGAAATCTGGAAGAAATGGCAACCCCACTGGCTAGGAAAAGTCTCAAGATGGGCACTCCTCGAAACTATCAACAAGGAAGTGCAAGAAATTAAATGGTGGGAAATGCTAAAAATTAAAGGTTATTATAGAGTGGGTGATATGTTTAGTGGTGGAAATCTAAAACCC